>NW_026526738.1:0-29061 GCF_024362965.1 Panthera pardus
TAACTGTGGGTGGAACATTCTTTCAAGTAACATTTGATTTCGCTAAGTGAGAACTCATTGGAACACCTATGCAAGGCCTACAGGACAAGGGTCGTATACTCATCTCTGTGAAACAACAGGGGGAGAAAGCGTCTTTCAAGTAGCATCCCGTTTCACAAGGTTAGAAGTCTTTGAATAGCTACGCGGAGCCTAGGCCAATAGTGCCAACTACTCAAACCTGTCACCCTACAGCCTGCAACAACCAAATTTCCACTACCATCTTCCTTCACGAAGGTAGAAGTGTTTGCAAACCTATGCGGGGAATGATGCGGAAAATGACCTTTAATCGACCCTGTGAGAGACTACTGTGGACAAACCATCTTTCAAGTGACAACTTGTGTCACTAAGGGAGACGCCTTTGAAAACCCTTGCGCGGCTTAGGAGGATAGTGTCATATACACAACTCTGTGAACCAACAGGGTGGAGAAGGAATCTTTCGCCTACCATCTGGTTTCACAAAGTTAAAATGTTTGAAAACCTATGCACGATCTACGTGGCAAGTTCCCTATACTCCACTCTGAAACACTCGGGGAAATACTCTTTCACCTTTAGAGCGTCTTTCACGAAGTGTGCAATGTTTGGATACACACGCGGGGCCTAGGCGGATAGTGTCATATACTCCACTCTGTGAAACAACGTTGCGGTGCAACAATCTTCCAACTGCCATCTGGTTTCACGAGTGAGAACTCACTGAAAACCTAGGCACGCTCATAATGTCAAACTGCACTTTGTGGCAACCATCTTTCCAACTAACAGCTTCCATCCCTACATTAGAAGCGTTTCAAAACCTATGCGGGGAACGATGTGCAAAGTGACCCATAGTCGACGCTGTGAGAGAGTACTCTGGACAAACCACCTTGCAAGTAACTTCTTGTTCCACCAAGATAGAAGAGTCTGGAAATCTAAGCACGGACTAGACGGGAAGTGCGAGATGCTCAACTCTGGGAAAACACACTGTGCTGAAAACATCTTTCAACTAGCACCTGATTTCAGTCAGTCACCACCGTTTGAAAACTTAGGCAGGGTCTACGCGGCAAGTGACAAAGAACCTATGAAACGACAAAGCGAAGAAACTCTCTTTCAAGTAACACATCGCTTCACTACATTAGAAGTGGTGGACAAACTATGCGGGTCATGTGCCGACAGAACCGTACACTCAACTCTGTCGAAGTGCACTTGGCGAAAACCATCTTTCAAGTTACATCTTGTATCCCTACGTTAGAAGGGTTTGACAAGCCAGGCAGGGAACAACGAGGAAAGGGACATACACACGACCCTGTGAGAGAATACCGTGGACAAACCATCTCTCAACTAACATCTTGTATCACTAAGTCAAAAATGCGTGAAAAAGCAGGCGGGGCCGATAACGACAGGGCCGTATACTCAATTCTGCCAAACAACAAAGTGAGGAAACCATCCTCCAACTAACATCCTGTTTGACGTAGAAAACTTAGAAAATGTATGCTGGAAACGACGTGGAAGGTGACATATAGCAGCCCCTGTGAAAGAATCCTGTGGAGAGAAGCGTTTTTCCACTGTCATCATGTGTCACTAAGTTACAAGTGTTTCACTCTTTCAGCTCACACCTTGTTCACTACGTATAAATGTTGGAAAACCCATGGAGGGCTTATGCGGAAAGTGCCTTGTATGTAACTCTGTGAAAAAAAACAGTGTGGCAAAACCGTCGTTAAGAAAGATCTCGTTTCACAAAATTAGAAGAGTTTGAACCCTATGCGGGGCGTACAGGGAAAGCGCTAGACACTCACCTCAGGGATACAAACACTTGGGGAAACAACCTTTCACTGAACGTCTGTTACACTAAATTACAAGCGTTGAAAAACACATGCGGGGCCGAAGTGGAGAGTGCCGTACACTCCTTTCTGGGAAAGAACATTGGGAGGAAACCGTCGTTCACGGTCTACCCCGGGTCTCACTAAGTGAAACGTGTTTGGAAACCTATGTGAAGCCTACACGGAAAGTGCCATCACCTTGCGAAAAGCTTGTGGGGGCAACGTTGTTTCAACTATCATCTAGTTTCACTAAGTTAAAATGGCTTCACAGCTATGCGGGATCTGTGCGGAAAGGGCCATATAGGCAACTCTGAGATAGACCACTGTGTGGAACCCATCCTCCAACTCATCTCTCGCTTCACTAAGTTAGAGGGTGTTTGAAAACCACGCGGGGCCTACGCCGAAAGTGTCTCATACTCACCTCGGGACACAAGTCTATCTGGGAAGCATCTTTCTGCTGAGATCTGGTTGCACTCAGTAACAAGTGTTTGAAAACGCACGCAGGGCGTAGCAGGATGGTGCCATACACTCACCTCTGGGAAACTACACTGTGGGGAAGCCGCCTTTCAACTACCGTCTGGGTTCGCTGAGATAGGAGTGTTTGAAAACCTAGGAGAAGCCTAACGGCTAAGTGCCACATACTCAACTGTGGGAAACAACAGTGTGCTGAAACGATCTTTCAGCTAACATCTGGCCTCACGAATTGAAAACGGTTTGAAAACTATTCGGGTCTAGGCGGAAAGTGCCAGGTACTCAGCTCTGTGACACAAGAGCTTGGGGAACCATCTTCCAACTAACATATTTCACTAAGTTAGAAGTCTTTGAAAACCGGGCGGAGACTACACCAAAAGTGTCATACAGTCACCTCTGTGAGTCACTGTGGGGAAGCCATTTTTCCAATAACGTCTCTCTTCACGAGGTTGGAAGTATTTGAACACCCGTGCAGGGCCGGCGTCAAAAGTGCCACATAGTCAACTCTGAAACAACACTGTGGGGTTTCCACGTTTCAATTAACCTCTTCTTGTTCCACTTAGAAGTGTTTGCAAACCTATGCCGGTACTACGCGGGAAGTGCTATAGGCTCAACTCTGTAAAACTCACTGTGGTGAAGCCACAGGCTTCACCCCCACAGCCAAAGGGCATCTGGGTTCACTTGTTGGAAGTATGTGAAAAACCTATGGGGCTTATGCGGAAAGTGCCCTATGCTCAAGTGTGTCAAGCAGCTTTTGGGGAAACCACCTTTCAACTAACATCTTGTTTCACCGTGTTAGAAGTGTTTCAAACACTCTCCTAGGAACCATGAGAAAAGTGACGTATACTCGACACAGCCAAATCGTACTGTGGGGAGAAACGGTCTTCCAACTCACATCTGCTGTCGCCAAGTTAAAAGGGTTGGAAAACTTCTGCAGGGCCTATGCGCAAGGGCCGTGTACTCCATTCTGTGAAACGACGCTGTAGGGAAACAATCTTGCGACTAACATCTGGTTTCACTGTGAACTGTCTGAAAACCTACAAAGTGCCATATAGTCAACTGTGTGAAAGAGCACTCTGGGTAAAAGGTCTTGTGACCACCTGATTTAGGACGTTAGAAGCATTTGCAAAACTACGCCGGGATGAATGCAGAAAGTGCCATATACTCAACTCTGTCAAGCTGCACTTTGGCGAAACCATCTTTCAACTAACACCTTGTGTCGCTACCATAGAAACATGTTTGAAAACCTATGGAGGGAATGATGTGGAAAGGGTCATATATACGCAGCTCTGTCCAACCGGGCTTTGGGGAAACCACCTTTCAAGTGACATTTGATTCAACTAAATTGGAAGTGTCTGAAAGCTCCTGTGTGGTCCAGACTGAAAGGGCCTCCCACTCTATGAAAGAACACTGTGGGGAAAACGTCTTTCAACGTTCTCTTTCACTAAGTCAGAAGTGTTGGAAACCCCATGCGGGGATCGATGGGAAAGTGACGTTGTGAGAGAGTACTGGGAAGAAACCATCTTTCAACTGGCATCTCGTCTCACTGAGAACTGTTTGAAAACATATGCACGGCCTACAAAGTGTACTAGAGTCAACTGTGTGAAAGAACACAGTGGGGAAAAATCATCTTTTAACTAACAGCTCGTTTCGCTCAGTTGGAAGTGTTTGAAGACCTATGTGGGGATCGAGGGGGAAGGTTACATACACCAGCCACTGTGAAAAGAACACTGTGCAGAAACCTTCTTTCAACTGATATCCTGTTTCACCTGGTTAGAAGTGTTTGAAGAACTCCGTGGGGGCTTATGCAGAAAGTGCCATGTACTCTGTCAAGTCCCTGCACGTTGGGACACCCTTTTGTGGAGAAACCGTCCTTCAACCACCATGTTAGAGTTATTATGTTATGTCTGAGTTACGTTCTGTTACAGTTACGTCATGTTATGTTATGTTATGTTATGTTATGTTATGTTATGTTTTCATGTTACGTTCTGTTATAGCTATTTGAAAACTTTATGCGGGGTCTATGTATAAAGTGCCATACACTCTGGCAAATAACACTGTGCGGAAACCGTCTTTCAACCAAAATCCTATTTCACTACATTAGAAGTGTTGGAAAACCCATGTGGAGTCGACACCAAAAGTGCCATGTACTCAACCTTGTGAAACAACTGTGTGGTGAAACTATCATCTGCTTCCACTGTTAGAAGTACTTGAAGACCCACGCAGGGCCAACAACGAAAGTGCCGTCTACAAAACTGTATGAAGAAACACTGCGGGGAAACAGCTTGCCACTAAAATCTTATTCCAATCAGATGAAATTGTTTGAAAACCTATGCGGAGCTTATAATGAAAGTGCCGTACACTCATCTCTGTGAAACAACAGCTTATCTGAGAGTTTTATACTCAACTCTATGGAAGAAGACGGTGGGGAAACCTTTCACCTAACATGTGGTTTCTCGAAGCTAGACGTGTGAAAACCAGGTTGCGGCCTATGCAGAAAGTGCCTTACACTCAAATCTGTGAAAGCAGAGTGTGCGGAACCATCTTTCAACAAACTTTCGGTTTCACTAATTTGGAAGTGATGGAAAACTTATGATCGGTTAACTATGAGACAAGTTGCCATATAGTCAACTCTGTGAAACAACACTCTGGTGTGAACCTCTTTCAACGACCGTCTGATTTCACTAATTTAGAAGGGTTTGAAAACCCACGCAGGCAGCAATGGGGAATGTACGATTACTCAACTCTGTGCCACAACAGTGTGGTGAAACCATCCTTCATAACATCTTGCTTCCCTGCCAGGTGTTGTCACCATTTGCAGGGAATTTTGACGAGAGTGACTTATACTCTATTGTGTAAAAAAATGTGGAAAAATGGTCTTTCAACCGACATCCTCTTTCACGAACGAAGTGTTTGAAAACCCATGCTGGGCTTTTGAGGAAACTGCCTTAGAGCCACTCTGTGGGGAATCCATCTTCCAACTAATCTCTTGCTTCACTCTAATGAAGCATAATGGGGCTCGAAAACCATAATGGGGCTACAGTGCACGCGCCACTTACTCGACTCTGTGAAACAGCACGGTCGGGAAACAATCTGTCTCTTAATATCAGTTGCAAGTGTTTGAAAACAGATGCGGGGCCTATGCACGAGGATCATGCCATGCCTTCAACGTTGTGAAATAACACTGTGGGGAAACCACCTTTCCACTACCATCTCGTTCCTCTTAGAACGGTTTGAAAACCTATGAGAAGCCTAAAAACTAAGGGCCATACACTCAACTGTGTGAAACAACGACGTGGTGAAAAGATCTTTCAAATAACATCTGGTTTCAATCATTGAGAATTGAAGACTATTGGGGGTTATGCGGAAAGGGTCATATACTCAAATCTGTGACACAACATGTGGGGAAACCATCTTTCAATCAACATCTTGTATAACTAAACTGGAAGCGTTAGAAAACCCATGGGGAGCCTATGCCGAAAGTGCCATATACTCACTCACCTCTGTCAGCCTGCACTTTGCGGAAACCATCTTGAGAGTAATATCCTGTAGCACCAAGTTAGGAAGGAGCGTTTGAAAAACTATGCGGGTAAAAGGCAGGAAGTACAAGATACTGACAACTGTGGAACAACACTGTGAGAAACCGTCTTTCAACTCAATTCTTCTTTCATTTAGGTTAGAAGTGTTTGAAAACCTATGCGCGGCGTATGGGGAAAGTGCCATTCTTTCAACTAATATCTGATTTCGCCCAGGGTGAACTCTTTTGGAAACCTATGCACAGCCCACACGGTAAGTGCCATATGCTGAACTCTGTGAAACAACCCTGTGGGGAAACGATCTTTCAACTAACATTTCGTTTCCCTAAGTTAGAAGTGTTTGAAAAGCTCTGCGGGACCTATGCAGAATTGCCCTATACTCCACTCTCAAACTGAACTCTTAGGGAAGCATTTTTCAGCTAACATCTTTATGAAACTACGTGAGGAGCATTGTAAAACCTGTGTGGGGAACGATGTGGAAAGTGACATATACTGTGGGACCCTGTGAGAAAATAGAGTGGACAATCCATCTATCAATTATCTTGGGGCACTAAGTTTGAAGTGTTTGAAAACCTATGCACGGCTTATGGGGAAAGTGCCATATACTCGACTCCCTTCACATATGTGTGTGGGCAAATCCTATGTCATCTAACCTCATGTATCTCTACGACTGAAGGGTTTGCAACCGCAGGCGGGGCCTGCATGAATAAGGCCATATGCACCACTTGGGAAACACCACTGTGGGGAAACCATCCTTCAACTAACATCTTGTTCACTGAGAAGGGTGTGAAACTATGCGGAGCCTTTGCTGAAAGTGCCACGTACAGAACTCGGTGGAAACAACACTGTGGTGAAACGATCTTTCAACGAACATCTCGTTTCAAGCCATAACTCTGTGAAAAAGTTTGCGGGGTATCTGCCGACAGTGCCATATATTCAACTCGGTGAAACTGCACTTTGCAGGAAGGAAGGCTCTTTCAAGTAACATCTGGTATCACGAAGTCAGAAGGGTTTGAAAACCTATGTGGGAAATGATGAGGAAAGTGACACATACTGGATACTGTGAGAAAATACCGTGGACAATCCATCTTTCAACTAGCTCGTGTCACTAAGTTGGAAGTGTTTGCAAACCTAGGCGCGGCTTATGCAGAAAGTGCCGTATACTCGACGCTTTGAAAAAAAAGCACTCTGGACGAAGATTCTTTCATGAGTATGTAGTTTCAGAAAACTAAAGCAGTTTGACAAGCAACGCATGACCTACACGGAAAGTGCCATATACGCAACTCTGTGAAACAACGCTCTGAGGAAATGATCCTTCACCTAACATCTGGTTTCATTAAGTTGTGTTTGAATGCAAATGTTGGCCTAGAAGAATAGAACCATGTACTCAATACCGTGAAACAACAATGTGGTGAAACCATCTTCCGACCACCATCTGCTTTCACTACGTTAGATGTGATTGAAACACCTTACAGGGAGGAACACTTAAAGTGCCGTAAACTCCGCTCTGTCGAACACTGCTGTGGTGAAACATACCTTCAACCAACCTCCGTTTCATCGAGTGACAACGGTTTGAAAAGCTATGCGGGACCCACAGGACAAGTGCCATATACTCAACACTGTGAAACAACACTGTGGAGAAACCCTATTTCAACCAAAACTTCGTTTCACTAAATTAGAAGTCTTTGAAACTCTATGAGCGACAGAGACGGAAAGGGCCATCTATTCAACTCTGTAACCAACAATACTGTGGTGAAAGAAACTTCAACTAACACTTGGTTTCACTGAGAGAACTCTTTGAAGACATAGGCAGGCCTACCCTGTGTCATACATTCATCTCTGTGAATCGACACATGGTGAAACCATCCTTCAGCTAGCATCACGTTTCACCCTGAAGTGTCTGAAAAGTTATGCGCGGGGCTATGCCGACGGTGCCATGCACTCAATTCTGTGAAATTGGACTTTGCGAAAACCACCTTTCAGCGAACATCATGTATCGTTACGTTGGAAGGTTTGAAAACATGCGCAGCTTATAGGAAATGCCAGAGAGTCAACTCTGAAAAACCACTGGTGAGAAACTGTCACCGAACATCTGCTTTCACGTCGTTAAAATAGTTTGAAAACTTAGGCATGACTTACAAGGAAACTGCCATCTACCCAAATCTGTTAAGTAACAATCTGGTGAAGTTGTCTTTCAATTAACATCGATCTGGTTTATATGAGTGGCAACTCTGGAAAACTCTCTGGGGTCAACATGGTAAGTGCGTTTGTAGGCACTGGCTTTGACAACCTATGCAGCTCCTGGCCGGAAAAACCAATACACTTCATTCACTGTGCGAAACAAAACTATGGGGAAATCATCTCGGTACGAACAACTGCTTTCACTACGTTAGAGCTTGTCCAAAACCATGGCGGGCCCTAGGCAAAAAGTGCCATATACGCAATTCTGTCAAACAACACTGGGGAATCCATCTTCCCACTAACCTCTGGTTTCACTAAGTTACCGGAGTTTGAACAGCCCGGCAGGGAATTGTGCGGAATGTGCCATATACTCAACTCCCTGAAACAACAGTATGCTGAAGCTCTCTTTCACCATTTGGTTTCAGAAACTTAAAGTAATTTCAACACCTAAGCATGACTTCCATGGAACGTGCCATATGCGCAACTGTTGAAACAACACTGTGGTGAAGCCACGTTTCACCTGAAACCTGCTTCCACTAGAGCTACAAATGTTTGAACACACGTGCGGGGCCCAGGCCGATAGTGCCATTTACTACCTTCTGTGAAATATGCTGGGTGAAACATTCCCTCAACTAACATCGGATTTCACCCAGTGAGAACTATTGGAAAACCTACTCAGAGAGTGCAGTAGACGCAACTCTATGAAAGGCCGGGGAGGTTATCGTTCTGTCACCTTGTCGTATGGTGAGAAGGGTTTGAAACGTTATGCGAACTCTATGAGGAAAGTGCCTTGTCCTCAACTTTGTGAAACAGCACTGTGGCGAAGGCGTCGTCCCTCTAGCATCTGATCTCAGAATTGGTGGAAAAGGAACGGCGGGTCTACAGGCAACGTGCCATATATTCCACTCTGTAAAACAGCACTGTGGGGAAGGGAAATCTTTCCCCTAAAGCTTCCTTTCACCAAGCTACAAACGTTGCAATGCACATGTGGGGCCTAGGCAGATAGTGCCATAGGCTGCATTCTCTGAAAATAACTGTGGGTGGAACATTCTTTCAAGTAACATTTGATTTCGCTAAGTGAGAACTCATTGGAACACCTATGCAAGGCCTACAGGACAAGGGTCGTATACTCATCTCTGTGAAACAACAGGGGGAGAAAGCGTCTTTCAAGTAGCATCCCGTTTCACAAGGTTAGAAGTCTTTGAATAGCTACGCGGAGCCTAGGCCAATAGTGCCAACTACTCAAACCTGTCACCCTACAGCCTGCAACAACCAAATTTCCACTACCATCTTCCTTCACGAAGGTAGAAGTGTTTGCAAACCTATGCGGGGAATGATGCGGAAAATGACCTTTAATCGACCCTGTGAGAGACTACTGTGGACAAACCATCTTTCAAGTGACAACTTGTGTCACTAAGGGAGACGCCTTTGAAAACCCTTGCGCGGCTTAGGAGGATAGTGTCATATACACAACTCTGTGAACCAACAGGGTGGAGAAGGAATCTTTCGCCTACCATCTGGTTTCACAAAGTTAAAATGTTTGAAAACCTATGCACGATCTACGTGGCAAGTTCCCTATACTCCACTCTGAAACACTCGGGGGAAATACTCTTTCACCTTAGAGCGTCTTTCACGAAGTGTGCAATGTTTGGATACACACGCGGGGCCTAGGCGGATAGTGTCATATACTCCACTCTGTGAAACAACGTTGCGGTGCAACAATCTTCCAACTGCCATCTGGTTTCACCGAGTGAGAACTCACTGAAAACCTAGGCACGGCTCATAATGTCAAACTGCACTTTGTGGCAACCATCTTTCCAACTAACAGCTTCCATCCCTACATTAGAAGCGTTTCAAAACCTATGCGGGGAACGATGTGCAAAGTGACCCATAGTCGACGCTGTGAGAGAGTACTCTGGACAAACCACCTTGCAAGTAACTTCTTGTTCCACCAAGATAGAAGAGTCTGGAAATCTAAGCACGGACTAGACGGGAAGTGCGAGATGCTCAACTCTGGGAAAACACACTGTGCTGAAAACATCTTTCAACTAGCACCTGATTTCAGTCAGTCACCACCGTTTGAAAACTTAGGCAGGGTCTACGCGGCAAGTGACAAAGAACCTATGAAACGACAAAGCGAAGAAACTCTCTTTCAAGTAACACATCGCTTCACTACATTAGAAGTGGTGGACAAACTATGCGGGTCATGTGCCGACAGAACCGTACACTCAACTCTGTCGAAGTGCACTTGGCGAAAACCATCTTTCAAGTTACATCTTGTATCCCTACGTTAGAAGGGTTTGACAAGCCAGGCAGGGAACAACGAGGAAAGGGACATACACACGACCCTGTGAGAGAATACCGTGGACAAACCATCTCTCAACTAACATCTTGTATCACTAAGTCAAAAATGCGTGAAAAAGCAGGCGGGGCCGATAACGACAGGGCCGTATACTCAATTCTGCCAAACAACAAAGTGAGGAAACCATCCTCCAACTAACATCCTGTTTGACGTAGAAAACTTAGAAAATGTATGCTGGAAACGACGTGGAAGGTGACATATAGCAGCCACTGTGAAAGAATCCTGTGGAGAAAGCGTTTTTCCACTGTCATCATGTGTCACTAAGTTACAAGTGTTTCACTCTTTCAGCTCACACCTTGTTCACTACGTTATAAATGTTGGAAAACCCATGGAGGGCTTATGCGGAAAGTGCCTTGTATGTAACTCTGTGAAAAAAAACAGTGTGGCAAAACCGTCGTTAAGAAAGATCTCGTTTCACAAAATTAGAAGAGTTTGAAACCCTATGCGGGGCGTACAGGGAAAGCGCTAGACACTCACCTCAGGGATACAAACACTTGGGGAAACAACCTTTCACTGAACGTCTGGTTACACTAAATTACAAGCGTTGAAAAACACATGCGGGGCCGAAGTGGAGAGTGCCGTACACTCCTTTCTGGGAAAGAACATTGGGAGGAAACCGTCGTTCACGGTCTACCCCGGGTCTCACTAAGTGAAACGTGTTTGGAAACCTATGTGAAGCCTACACGGAAAGTGCCATCACCTTGCGAAAAGCTTGTGGGGCAACGTTGTTTCAACTATCATCTAGTTTCACTAAGTTAAAATGGCTTCACAGCTATGCGGGATCTGTGCGGAAAGGGCCATATAGGCAACTCTGAGATAGACCACTGTGTGGAACCCATCCTCCAACTCATCTCTCGCTTCACTAAGTTAGAGGTGTTTGAAAACCACGCGGGGCCTACGCCGAAAGTGTCTCATACTCACCTCGGGACACAAGTCTATCTGGGAAGCATCTTTCTGCTGAGATCTGGTTGCACTCAGTAACAAGTGTTTGAAAACGCACGCAGGGCGTAGCAGGATGGTGCCATACACTCACCTCTGGGAAACTACACTGTGGGGAAGCCGCCTTTCAACTACCGTCTGGGTTCGCTGAGATAGGAGTGTTTGAAAACCTAGGAGAAGCCTAACGGCTAAGTGCCACATACTCAACTGTGGGAAACAACAGTGTGCTGAAACGATCTTTCAGCTAACATCTGGCCTCACGAATTGAAAACGGTTTGAAAACTATTCGGGGTCTAGGCGGAAAGTGCCAGGTACTCAGCTCTGTGACACAAGAGCTTGGGGAACCATCTTCCAACTAACATATTTCACTAAGTTAGAAGTCTTTGAAAACCGGGCGGAGACTACACCAAAAGTGTCATACAGTCACCTCTGTGAGTCACTGTGGGGAAGCCATTTTTCCAATAACGTCTCTCTTCACGAGGTTGGAAGTATTTGAACACCCGTGCAGGGCCGGCGTCAAAAGTGCCACATAGTCAACTCTGAAACAACACTGTGGGGTTTCCACGTTTCAATTAACCTCTTCTTGTTCCACTTAGAAGTGTTTGCAAACCTATGCCGGTACTACGCGGGAAGTGCTATAGGCTCAACTCTGTAAAACTCACTGTGGTGAAGCCACAGGCTTCACCCCACAGCCAAAGGGCATCTGGGTTCACTTGTTGGAAGTATGTGAAAACCTATGGGGGCTTATGCGGAAAGTGCCCTATGCTCAAGTGTGTCAAGCAGCTTTTGGGGAAACCACCTTTCAACTAACATCTTGTTTCACCGTGTTAGAAGTGTTTCAAACACTCTCCTAGGAACCATGAGAAAAGTGACGTATACTCGACACAGCCAAATCGTACTGTGGGGAGAAACGGTCTTCCAACTCACATCTGCTGTCGCCAAGTTAAAAGGGTTGGAAAACTTCTGCAGGGCCTATGCGCAAGGGCCGTGTACTCCATTCTGTGAAACGACGCTGTAGGGAAACAATCTTGCGACTAACATCTGGTTTCACTGTGAACTGTCTGAAAACCTACAAAGTGCCATATAGTCAACTGTGTGAAAGAGCACTCTGGGTAAAAGGTCTTGTGACCACCTGATTTAGGACGTTAGAAGCATTTGCAAAACTACGCCGGGATGAATGCAGAAAGTGCCATATACTCAACTCTGTCAAGCTGCACTTTGGCGAAACCATCTTTCAACTAACACCTTGTGTCGCTACCATAGAAACATGTTTGAAAACCTATGGAGGGAATGATGTGGAAAGGGTCATATATACGCAGCTCTGTCCAACCGGGCTTTGGGGAAACCACCTTTCAAGTGACATTTGATTCAACTAAATTGGAAGTGTCTGAAAGCTCCTGTGTGGTCCAGACTGAAAGGGCCTCCCACTCTATGAAAGAACACTGTGGGGAAAACGTCTTTCAACGTTCTCTTTCACTAAGTCAGAAGTGTTGGAAACCCCATGCGGGGATCGATGGGGAAAGTGACGTTGTGAGAGAGTACTGGGAAGAAACCATCTTTCAACTGGCATCTCGTCTCACTGAGAACTGTTTGAAAACATATGCACGGCCTACAAAGTGTACTAGAGTCAACTGTGTGAAAGAACACAGTGGGGAAAAATCATCTTTTAACTAACAGCTCGTTTCGCTCAGTTGGAAGTGTTTGAAGACCTATGTGGGGATCGAGGGGGAAGGTTACATACACCAGCCACTGTGAAAAGAACACTGTGCAGAAACCTTCTTTCAACTGATATCCTGTTTCACCTGGTTAGAAGTGTTTGAAGAACTCCGTGGGGGCTTATGCAGAAAGTGCCATGTACTCTGTCAAGTCCCTGCACGTTGGGACACCCTTTTGTGGAGAAACCGTCCTTCAACCACCATGTTAGAGTTATTATGTTATGTCTGAGTTACGTTCTGTTACAGTTACGTCATGTTATGTTATGTTATGTTATGTTATGTTATGTTATGTTTTCATGTTACGTTCTGTTATAGCTATTTGAAAACTTTATGCGGGGTCTATGTATAAAGTGCCATACACTCTGGCAAATAACACTGTGCGGAAACCGTCTTTCAACCAAAATCCTATTTCACTACATTAGAAGTGTTGGAAAACCCATGTGGAGTCGACACCAAAAGTGCCATGTACTCAACCTTGTGAAACAACTGTGTGGTGAAACTATCATCTGCTTCCACTGTTAGAAGTACTTGAAGACCCACGCAGGGCCAACAACGAAAGTGCCGTCTACAAAACTGTATGAAGAAACACTGCGGGGAAACAGCTTGCCACTAAAATCTTATTCCAATCAGATGAAATTGTTTGAAAACCTATGCGGAGCTTATAATGAAAGTGCCGTACACTCATCTCTGTGAAACAACAGCTTATCTGAGAGTTTTATACTCAACTCTATGGAAGAAGACGGTGGGGAAACCTTTCACCTAACATGTGGTTTCTCGAAGCTAGACGTGTGAAAACCAGGTTGCGGCCTATGCAGAAAGTGCCTTACACTCAAATCTGTGAAAGCAGAGTGTGCGGAACCATCTTTCAACAAACTTTCGGTTTCACTAATTTGGAAGTGATGGAAAACTTATGATCGGTTAACTATGAGACAAGTTGCCATATAGTCAACTCTGTGAAACAACACTCTGGTGTGAACCTCTTTCAACGACCGTCTGATTTCACTAATTTAGAAGGGTTTGAAAACCCACGCAGGCAGCAATGGGGAATGTACGATTACTCAACTCTGTGCCACAACAGTGTGGTGAAACCATCCTTCATAACATCTTGCTTCCCTGCCAGGTGTTGTCACCATTTGCAGGGAATTTTGACGAGAGTGACTTATACTCTATTGTGTAAAAAAATGTGGAAAAATGGTCTTTCAACCGACATCCTCTTTCACGAACGAAGTGTTTGAAAACCCATGCTGGGCTTTTGAGGAAACTGCCTTAGAGCCACTCTGTGGGGAATCCATCTTCCAACTAATCTCTTGCTTCACTCTAATGAAGCATAATGGGGCTCGAAAACCATAATGGGGCTACAGTGCAAGCGCCACTTACTCGACTCTGTGAAACAGCACGGTCGGGAAACAATCTGTCTCTTAATATCAGTTGCAAGTGTTTGAAAACAGATGCGGGGCCTATGCACGAGGATCATGCCATGCCTTCAACGTTGTGAAATAACACTGTGGGGAAACCACCTTTCCACTACCATCTCGTTCCTCTTAGAACGGTTTGAAAACCTATGAGAAGCCTAAAAACTAAGGGCCATACACTCAACTGTGTGAAACAACGACGTGGTGAAAAGATCTTTCAAATAACATCTGGTTTCAATCATTGAGAATTGAAGACTATTGGGGGTTATGCGGAAAGGGTCATATACTCAAATCTGTGACACAACATGTGGGGAAACCATCTTTCAATCAACATCTTGTATAACTAAACTGGAAGCGTTAGAAAACCCATGGGGAGCCTATGCCGAAAGTGCCATATACTCACTCACCTCTGTCAGCCTGCACTTTGCGGAAACCATCTTGAGAGTAATATCCTGTAGCACCAAGTTAGGAAGGAGCGTTTGAAAAACTATGCGGGTAAAAGGCAGGAAGTACAAGATACTGACAACTGTGGAACAACACTGTGAGAAACCGTCTTTCAACTCAATTCTTCTTTCATTTAGGTTAGAAGTGTTTGAAAACCTATGCGCGGCGTATGGGGAAAGTGCCATTCTTTCAACTAATATCTGATTTCGCCCAGGGTGAACTCTTTTGGAAACCTATGCACAGCCCACACGGTAAGTGCCATATGCTGAACTCTGTGAAACAACCCTGTGGGGAAACGATCTTTCAACTAACATTTCGTTTCCCTAAGTTAGAAGTGTTTGAAAAGCTCTGCGGGACCTATGCAGAATTGCCCTATACTCCACTCTCAAACTGAACTCTTAGGGAAGCATTTTTCAGCTAACATCTTTATGAAACTACGTGAGGAGCATTGTAAAACCTGTGTGGGGAACGATGTGGAAAGTGACATATACTGTGGGACCCTGTGAGAAAATAGAGTGGACAATCCATCTATCAATTATCTTGGGGCACTAAGTTTGAAGTGTTTGAAAACCTATGCACGGCTTATGGGGAAAGTGCCATATACTCGACTCCCTTCACATATGTGTGTGGGCAAATCCTATGTCATCTAACCTCATGTATCTCTACGACTGAAGGGTTTGCAACCGCAGGCGGGGCCTGCATGAATAAGGCCATATGCACCACTTGGGAAACACCACTGTGGGGAAACCATCCTTCAACTAACATCTTGTTCACTGAGAAGGGTGTGAAACTATGCGGAGCCTTTGCTGAAAGTGCCACGTACAGAACTCGGTGGAAACAACACTGTGGTGAAACGATCTTTCAACGAACATCTCGTTTCAAGCCATAACTCTGTGAAAAAGTTTGCGGGGTATCTGCCGACAGTGCCATATATTCAACTCGGTGAAACTGCACTTTGCAGGAAGGAAGGCTCTTTCAAGTAACATCTGGTATCACGAAGTCAGAAGGGTTTGAAAACCTATGTGGGAAATGATGAGGAAAGTGACACATACTGGATACTGTGAGAAAATACCGTGGACAATCCATCTTTCAACTAGCTCGTGTCACTAAGTTGGAAGTGTTTGCAAACCTAGGCGCGGCTTATGCAGAAAGTGCCGTATACTCGACGCTTTGAAAAAAAAGCACTCTGGACGAAGATTCTTTCATGAGTATGTAGTTTCAGAAAACTAAAGCAGTTTGACAAGCAACGCATGACCTACACGGAAAGTGCCATATACGCAACTCTGTGAAACAACGCTCTGAGGAAATGATCCTTCACCTAACATCTGGTTTCATTAAGTTGTGTTTGAATGCAAATGTTGGCCTAGAAGAATAGAACCATGTACTCAATACCGTGAAACAACAATGTGGTGAAACCATCTTCCGACCACCATCTGCTTTCACTACGTTAGATGTGATTGAAACACCTTACAGGGAGGAACACTTAAAGTGCCGTAAACTCCGCTCTGTCGAACACTGCTGTGGTGAAACATACCTTCAACCAACCTCCGTTTCATCGAGTGACAACGGTTTGAAAAGCTATGCGGGACCCACAGGACAAGTGCCATATACTCAACACTGTGAAACAACACTGTGGAGAAACCCTATTTCAACCAAAACTTCGTTTCACTAAATTAGAAGTCTTTGAAACTCTATGAGCGACAGAGACGGAAAGGGCCATCTATTCAACTCTGTAACCAACAATACTGTGGTGAAAGAAACTTCAACTAACACTTGGTTTCACTGAGAGAACTCTTTGAAGACATAGGCAGGCCTACCCTGTGTCATACATTCATCTCTGTGAATCGACACATGGTGAAACCATCCTTCAGCTAGCATCACGTTTCACCCTGAAGTGTCTGAAAAGTTATGCGCGGGGCTATGCCGACGGTGCCATGCACTCAATTCTGTGAAATTGGACTTTGCGAAAACCACCTTTCAGCGAACATCATGTATCGTTACGTTGGAAGGTTTGAAAACATGCGCAGCTTATAGGAAATGCCAGAGAGTCAACTCTGAAAAACCACTGGTGAGAAACTGTCACCGAACATCTGCTTTCACGTCGTTAAAATAGTTTGAAAACTTAGGCATGACTTACAAGGAAACTGCCATCTACCCAAATCTGTTAAGTAACAATCTGGTGAAGTTGTCTTTCAATTAACATCGATCTGGTTTATATGAGTGGCAACTCTGGAAAACTCTCTGGGGTCAACATGGTAAGTGCGTTTGTAGGCACTGGCTTTGACAACCTATGCAGCTCCTGGCCGGAAAAACCAATACACTTCATTCACTGTGCGAAACAAAACTATGGGGAAATCATCTCGGTACGAACAACTGCTTTCACTACGTTAGAGCTTGTCCAAAACCATGGCGGGCCCTAGGCAAAAAGTGCCATATACGCAATTCTGTCAAACAACACTGGGGAATCCATCTTCCCACTAACCTCTGGTTTCACTAAGTTACCGGAGTTTGAACAGCCCGGCAGGGAATTGTGCGGAATGTGCCATATACTCAACTCCCTGAAACAACAGTATGCTGAAGCTCTCTTTCACCATTTGGTTTCAGAAACTTAAAGTAATTTCAACACCTAAGCATGACTTCCATGGAACGTGCCATATGCGCAACTGTTGAAACAACACTGTGGTGAAGCCACGTTTCACCGGAAACCTGCTTCCACTAGAGCTACAGATGTTTGAACACACGTGCGGGGCCCAGGCCGATAGTGCCATTTACTACCTTCTGTGAAATATGCTGGGTGAAACATTCCCTCAACTAACATCGGATTTCACCCAGTGAGAACTATTGGAAAACCTACTCAGAGAGTGCAGTAGACGCAACTCTATGAAAGGCCGGGGAGGTTATCGTTCTGTCACCTTGTCGTATGGTGAGAAGGGTTTGAAACGTTATGCGAACTCTATGAGGAAAGTGCCTTGTCCTCAACTTTGTGAAACAGCACTGTGGCGAAGGCGTCGTCCCTCTAGCATCTGATCTCAGAATTGGTGGAAAAGGAACGGCGGGTCTACAGGCAACGTGCCATATATTCCACTCTGTAAAACAGCACTGTGGGGAAGGGAAATCTTTCCCCTAAAGCTTCCTTTCACCAAGCTACAAACGTTGCAATGCACATGTGGGGCCTAGGCAGATAGTGCCATAGGCTGCATTCTCTGAAAATAACTGTGGGTGGAACATTCTTTCAAGTAACATTTGATTTCGCTAAGTGAGAACTCATTGGAACACCTATGCAAGGCCTACAGGACAAGGGTCGTATACTCATCTCTGTGAAACAACAGGGGGAGAAAGCGTCTTTCAAGTAGCATCCCGTTTCACAAGGTTAGAAGTCTTTGAATAGCTACGCGGAGCCTAGGCCAATAGTGCCAACTACTCAAACCTGTCACCCTACAGCCTGCAACAACCAAATTTCCACTACCATCTTCCTTCACGAAGGTAGAAGTGTTTGCAAACCTATGCGGGGAATGATGCGGAAAATGACCTTTAATCGACCCTGTGAGAGACTACTGTGGACAAACCATCTTTCAAGTGACAACTTGTGTCACTAAGGGAGACGCCTTTGAAAACCCTTGCGCGGCTTAGGAGGATAGTGTCATATACACAACTCTGTGAACCAACAGGGTGGAGAAGGAATCTTTCGCCTACCATCTGGTTTCACAAAGTTAAAATGTTTGAAAACCTATGCACGATCTACGTGGCAAGTTCCCTATACTCCACTCTGAAACACTCGGGGGAAATACTCTTTCACCTTAGAGCGTCTTTCACGAAGTGTGCAATGTTTGGATACACACGCGGGGCCTAGGCGGATAGTGTCATATACTCCACTCTGTGAAACAACGTTGCGGTGCAACAATCTTCCAACTGCCATCTGGTTTCACCGAGTGAGAACTCACTGAAAACCTAGGCACGGCTCATAATGTCAAACTGCACTTTGTGGCAACCATCTTTCCAACTAACAGCTTCCATCCCTACATTAGAAGCGTTTCAAAACCTATGCGGGGAACGATGTGCAAAGTGACCCATAGTCGACGCTGTGAGAGAGTACTCTGGACAAACCACCTTGCAAGTAACTTCTTGTTCCACCAAGATAGAAGAGTCTGGAAATCTAAGCACGGACTAGACGGGAAGTGCGAGATGCTCAACTCTGGGAAAACACACTGTGCTGAAAACATCTTTCAACTAGCACCTGATTTCAGTCAGTCACCACCGTTTGAAAACTTAGGCAGGGTCTACGCGGCAAGTGACAAAGAACCTATGAAACGACAAAGCGAAGAAACTCTCTTTCAAGTAACACATCGCTTCACTACATTAGAAGTGGTGGACAAACTATGCGGGTCATGTGCCGACAGAACCGTACACTCAACTCTGTCGAAGTGCACTTGGCGAAAACCATCTTTCAAGTTACATCTTGTATCCCTACGTTAGAAGGGTTTGACAAGCCAGGCAGGGAACAACGAGGAAAGGGACATACACACGACCCTGTGAGAGAATACCGTGGACAAACCATCTCTCAACTAACATCTTGTATCACTAAGTCAAAAATGCGTGAAAAAGCAGGCGGGGCCGATAACGACAGGGCCGTATACTCAATTCTGCCAAACAACAAAGTGAGGAAACCATCCTCCAACTAACATCCTGTTTGACGTAGAAAACTTAGAAAATGTATGCTGGAAACGACGTGGAAGGTGACATATAGCAGCCACTGTGAAAGAATCCTGTGGAGAAAGCGTTTTTCCACTGTCATCATGTGTCACTAAGTTACAAGTGTTTCACTCTTTCAGCTCACACCTTGTTCACTACGTTATAAATGTTGGAAAACCCATGGAGGGCTTATGCGGAAAGTGCCTTGTATGTAACTCTGTGAAAAAAAACAGTGTGGCAAAACCGTCGTTAAGAAAGATCTCGTTTCACAAAATTAGAAGAGTTTGAAACCCTATGCGGGGCGTACAGGGAAAGCGCTAGACACTCACCTCAGGGATACAAACACTTGGGGAAACAACCTTTCACTGAACGTCTGGTTACACTAAATTACAAGCGTTGAAAAACACATGCGGGGCCGAAGTGGAGAGTGCCGTACACTCCTTTCTGGGAAAGAACATTGGGAGGAAACCGTCGTTCACGGTCTACCCCGGGTCTCACTAAGTGAAACGTGTTTGGAAACCTATGTGAAGCCTACACGGAAAGTGCCATCACCTTGCGAAAAGCTTGTGGGGCAACGTTGTTTCAACTATCATCTAGTTTCACTAAGTTAAAATGGCTTCACAGCTATGCGGGATCTGTGCGGAAAGGGCCATATAGGCAACTCTGAGATAGACCACTGTGTGGAACCCATCCTCCAACTCATCTCTCGCTTCACTAAGTTAGAGGTGTTTGAAAACCACGCGGGGCCTACGCCGAAAGTGTCTCATACTCACCTCGGGACACAAGTCTATCTGGGAAGCATCTTTCTGCTGAGATCTGGTTGCACTCAGTAACAAGTGTTTGAAAACGCACGCAGGGCGTAGCAGGATGGTGCCATACACTCACCTCTGGGAAACTACACTGTGGGGAAGCCGCCTTTCAACTACCGTCTGGGTTCGCTGAGATAGGAGTGTTTGAAAACCTAGGAGAAGCCTAACGGCTAAGTGCCACATACTCAACTGTGGGAAACAACAGTGTGCTGAAACGATCTTTCAGCTAACATCTGGCCTCACGAATTGAAAACGGTTTGAAAACTATTCGGGGTCTAGGCGGAAAGTGCCAGGTACTCAGCTCTGTGACACAAGAGCTTGGGGAACCATCTTCCAACTAACATATTTCACTAAGTTAGAAGTCTTTGAAAACCGGGCGGAGACTACACCAAAAGTGTCATACAGTCACCTCTGTGAGTCACTGTGGGGAAGCCATTTTTCCAATAACGTCTCTCTTCACGAGGTTGGAAGTATTTGAACACCCGTGCAGGGCCGGCGTCAAAAGTGCCACATAGTCAACTCTGAAACAACACTGTGGGGTTTCCACGTTTCAATTAACCTCTTCTTGTTCCACTTAGAAGTGTTTGCAAACCTATGCCGGTACTACGCGGGAAGTGCTATAGGCTCAACTCTGTAAAACTCACTGTGGTGAAGCCACAGGCTTCACCCCACAGCCAAAGGGCATCTGGGTTCACTTGTTGGAAGTATGTGAAAACCTATGGGGGCTTATGCGGAAAGTGCCCTATGCTCAAGTGTGTCAAGCAGCTTTTGGGGAAACCACCTTTCAACTAACATCTTGTTTCACCGTGTTAGAAGTGTTTCAAACACTCTCCTAGGAACCATGAGAAAAGTGACGTATACTCGACACAGCCAAATCGTACTGTGGGGAGAAACGGTCTTCCAACTCACATCTGCTGTCGCCAAGTTAAAAGGGTTGGAAAACTTCTGCAGGGCCTATGCGCAAGGGCCGTGTACTCCATTCTGTGAAACGACGCTGTAGGGAAACAATCTTGCGACTAACATCTGGTTTCACTGTGAACTGTCTGAAAACCTACAAAGTGCCATATAGTCAACTGTGTGAAAGAGCACTCTGGGTAAAAGGTCTTGTGACCACCTGATTTAGGACGTTAGAAGCATTTGCAAAACTACGCCGGGATGAATGCAGAAAGTGCCATATACTCAACTCTGTCAAGCTGCACTTTGGCGAAACCATCTTTCAACTAACACCTTGTGTCGCTACCATAGAAACATGTTTGAAAACCTATGGAGGGAATGATGTGGAAAGGGTCATATATACGCAGCTCTGTCCAACCGGGCTTTGGGGAAACCACCTTTCAAGTGACATTTGATTCAACTAAATTGGAAGTGTCTGAAAGCTCCTGTGTGGTCCAGACTGAAAGGGCCTCCCACTCTATGAAAGAACACTGTGGGGAAAACGTCTTTCAACGTTCTCTTTCACTAAGTCAGAAGTGTTGGAAACCCCATGCGGGGATCGATGGGGAAAGTGACGTTGTGAGAGAGTACTGGGAAGAAACCATCTTTCAACTGGCATCTCGTCTCACTGAGAACTGTTTGAAAACATATGCACGGCCTACAAAGTGTACTAGAGCCAACTGTGTGAAAGAACACAGTGGGGAAAAATCATCTTTTAACTAACAGCTCGTTTCGCTCAGTTGGAAGTGTTTGAAGACCTATGTGGGGATCGAGGGGGAAGGTTACATACACCAGCCACTGTGAAAAGAACACTGTGCAGAAACCTTCTTTCAACTGATATCCTGTTTCACCTGGTTAGAAGTGTTTGAAGAACTCCGTGGGGGCTTATGCAGAAAGTGCCATGTACTCTGTCAAGTCCCTGCACGTTGGGACACCCTTTTGTGGAGAAACCGTCCTTCAACCACCATGTTAGAGTTATTATGTTATGTCTGAGTTACGTTCTGTTACAGTTACGTCATGTTATGTTATGTTATGTTATGTTATGTTATGTTATGTTTTCATGTTACGTTCTGTTATAGCTATTTGAAAACTTTATGCGGGGTCTATGTATAAAGTGCCATACACTCTGGCAAATAACACTGTGCGGAAACCGTCTTTCAACCAAAATCCTATTTCACTACATTAGAAGTGTTGGAAAACCCATGTGGAGTCGACACCAAAAGTGCCATGTACTCAACCTTGTGAAACAACTGTGTGGTGAAACTATCATCTGCTTCCACTGTTAGAAGTACTTGAAGACCCACGCAGGGCCAACAACGAAAGTGCCGTCTACAAAACTGTATGAAGAAACACTGCGGGGAAACAGCTTGCCACTAAAATCTTATTCCAATCAGATGAAATTGTTTGAAAACCTATGCGGAGCTTATAATGAAAGTGCCGTACACTCATCTCTGTGAAACAACAGCTTATCTGAGAGTTTTATACTCAACTCTATGGAAGAAGACGGTGGGGAAACCTTTCACCTAACATGTGGTTTCTCGAAGCTAGACGTGTGAAAACCAGGTTGCGGCCTATGCAGAAAGTGCCTTACACTCAAATCTGTGAAAGCAGAGTGTGCGGAACCATCTTTCAACAAACTTTCGGTTTCACTAATTTGGAAGTGATGGAAAACTTATGATCGGTTAACTATGAGACAAGTTGCCATATAGTCAACTCTGTGAAACAACACTCTGGTGTGAACCTCTTTCAACGACCGTCTGATTTCACTAATTTAGAAGGGTTTGAAAACCCACGCAGGCAGCAATGGGGAATGTACGATTACTCAACTCTGTGCCACAACAGTGTGGTGAAACCATCCTTCATAACATCTTGCTTCCCTGCCAGGTGTTGTCACCATTTGCAGGGAATTTTGACGAGAGTGACTTATACTCTATTGTGTAAAAAAATGTGGAAAAATGGTCTTTCAACCGACATCCTCTTTCACGAACGAAGTGTTTGAAAACCCATGCTGGGCTTTTGAGGAAACTGCCTTAGAGCCACTCTGTGGGGAATCCATCTTCCAACTAATCTCTTGCTTCACTCTAATGAAGCATAATGGGGCTCGAAAACCATAATGGGGCTACAGTGCACGCGCCACTTACTCGACTCTGTGAAACAGCACGGTCGGGAAACAATCTGTCTCTTAATATCAGTTGCAAGTGTTTGAAAACAGATGCGGGGCCTATGCACGAGGATCATGCCATGCCTTCAACGTTGTGAAATAACACTGTGGGGAAACCACCTTTCCACTACCATCTCGTTCCTCTTAGAACGGTTTGAAAACCTATGAGAAGCCTAAAAACTAAGGGCCATACACTCAACTGTGTGAAACAACGACGTGGTGAAAAGATCTTTCAAATAACATCTGGTTTCAATCATTGAGAATTGAAGACTATTGGGGGTTATGCGGAAAGGGTCATATACTCAAATCTGTGACACAACATGTGGGGAAACCATCTTTCAATCAACATCTTGTATAACTAAACTGGAAGCGTTAGAAAACCCATGGGGAGCCTATGCCGAAAGTGCCATATACTCACTCACCTCTGTCAGCCTGCACTTTGCGGAAACCATCTTGAGAGTAATATCCTGTAGCACCAAGTTAGGAAGGAGCGTTTGAAAAACTATGCGGGTAAAAGGCAGGAAGTACAAGATACTGACAACTGTGGAACAACACTGTGAGAAACCGTCTTTCAACTCAATTCTTCTTTCATTTAGGTTAGAAGTGTTTGAAAACCTATGCGCGGCGTATGGGGAAAGTGCCATTCTTTCAACTAATATCTGATTTCGCCCAGGGTGAACTCTTTTGGAAACCTATGCACAGCCCACACGGTAAGTGCCATATGCTGAACTCTGTGAAACAACCCTGTGGGGAAACGATCTTTCAACTAACATTTCGTTTCCCTAAGTTAGAAGTGTTTGAAAAGCTCTGCGGGACCTATGCAGAATTGCCCTATACTCCACTCTCAAACTGAACTCTTAGGGAAGCATTTTTCAGCTAACATCTTTATGAAACTACGTGAGGAGCATTGTAAAACCTGTGTGGGGAACGATGTGGAAAGTGACATATACTGTGGGACCCTGTGAGAAAATAGAGTGGACAATCCATCTATCAATTATCTTGGGGCACTAAGTTTGAAGTGTTTGAAAACCTATGCACGGCTTATGGGGAAAGTGCCATATACTCGACTCCCTTCACATATGTGTGTGGGCAAATCCTATGTCATCTAACCTCATGTATCTCTACGACTGAAGGGTTTGCAACCGCAGGCGGGGCCTGCATGAATAAGGCCATATGCACCACTTGGGAAACACCACTGTGGGGAAACCATCCTTCAACTAACATCTTGTTCACTGAGAAGGGTGTGAAACTATGCGGAGCCTTTGCTGAAAGTGCCACGTACAGAACTCGGTGGAAACAACACTGTGGTGAAACGATCTTTCAACGAACATCTCGTTTCAAGCCATAACTCTGTGAAAAAGTTTGCGGGGTATCTGCCGACAGTGCCATATATTCAACTCGGTGAAACTGCACTTTGCAGGAAGGAAGGCTCTTTCAAGTAACATCTGGTATCACGAAGTCAGAAGGGTTTGAAAACCTATGTGGGAAATGATGAGGAAAGTGACACATACTGGATACTGTGAGAAAATACCGTGGACAATCCATCTTTCAACTAGCTCGTGTCACTAAGTTGGAAGTGTTTGCAAACCTAGGCGCGGCTTATGCAGAAAGTGCCGTATACTCGACGCTTTGAAAAAAAAGCACTCTGGACGAAGATTCTTTCATGAGTATGTAGTTTCAGAAAACTAAAGCAGTTTGACAAGCAACGCATGACCTACACGGAAAGTGCCATATACGCAACTCTGTGAAACAACGCTCTGAGGAAATGATCCTTCACCTAACATCTGGTTTCATTAAGTTGTGTTTGAATGCAAATGTTGGCCTAGAAGAATAGAACCATGTACTCAATACCGTGAAACAACAATGTGGTGAAACCATCTTCCGACCACCATCTGCTTTCACTACGTTAGATGTGATTGAAACACCTTACAGGGAGGAACACTTAAAGTGCCGTAAACTCCGCTCTGTCGAACACTGCTGTGGTGAAACATACCTTCAACCAACCTCCGTTTCATCGAGTGACAACGGTTTGAAAAGCTATGCGGGACCCACAGGACAAGTGCCATATACTCAACACTGTGAAACAACACTGTGGAGAAACCCTATTTCAACCAAAACTTCGTTTCACTAAATTAGAAGTCTTTGAAACTCTATGAGCGACAGAGACGGAAAGGGCCATCTATTCAACTCTGTAACCAACAATACTGTGGTGAAAGAAACTTCAACTAACACTTGGTTTCACTGAGAGAACTCTTTGAAGACATAGGCAGGCCTACCCTGTGTCATACATTCATCTCTGTGAATCGACACATGGTGAAACCATCCTTCAGCTAGCATCACGTTTCACCCTGAAGTGTCTGAAAAGTTATGCGCGGGGCTATGCCGACGGTGCCATGCACTCAATTCTGTGAAATTGGACTTTGCGAAAACCACCTTTCAGCGAACATCATGTATCGTTACGTTGGAAGGTTTGAAAACATGCGCAGCTTATAGGAAATGCCAGAGAGTCAACTCTGAAAAACCACTGGTGAGAAACTGTCACCGAACATCTGCTTTCACGTCGTTAAAATAGTTTGAAAACTTAGGCATGACTTACAAGGAAACTGCCATCTACCCAAATCTGTTAAGTAACAATCTGGTGAAGTTGTCTTTCAATTAACATCGATCTGGTTTATATGAGTGGCAACTCTGGAAAACTCTCTGGGGTCAACATGGTAAGTGCGTTTGTAGGCACTGGCTTTGACAACCTATGCAGCTCCTGGCCGGAAAAACCAATACACTTCATTCACTGTGCGAAACAAAACTATGGGGAAATCATCTCGGTACGAACAACTGCTTTCACTACGTTAGAGCTTGTCCAAAACCATGGCGGGCCCTAGGCAAAAAGTGCCATATACGCAATTCTGTCAAACAACACTGGGGAATCCATCTTCCCACTAACCTCTGGTTTCACTAAGTTACCGGAGTTTGAACAGCCCGGCAGGGAATTGTGCGGAATGTGCCATATACTCAACTCCCTGAAACAACAGTATGCTGAAGCTCTCTTTCACCATTTGGTTTCAGAAACTTAAAGTAATTTCAACACCTAAGCATGACTTCCATGGAACGTGCCATATGCGCAACTGTTGAAACAACACTGTGGTGAAGCCACGTTTCACCTGAAACCTGCTTCCACTAGAGCTACAGATGTTTGAACACACGTGCGGGGCCCAGGCCGATAGTGCCATTTACTACCTTCTGTGAAATATGCTGGGTGAAACATTCCCTCAACTAACATCGGATTTCACCCAGTGAGAACTATTGGAAAACCTACTCAGAGAGTGCAGTAGACGCAACTCTATGAAAGGCCGGGGAGGTTATCGTTCTGTCACCTTGTCGTATGGTGAGAAGGGTTTGAAACGTTATGCGAACTCTATGAGGAAAGTGCCTTGTCCTCAACTTTGTGAAACAGCACTGTGGCGAAGGCGTCGTCCCTCTAGCATCTGATCTCAGAATTGGTGGAAAAGGAACGGCGGGTCTACAGGCAACGTGCCATATATTCCACTCTGTAAAACAGCACTGTGGGGAAGGGAAATCTTTCCCCTAAAGCTTCCTTTCACCAAGCTACAAACGTTGCAATGCACATGTGGGGCCTAGGCAGATAGTGCCATAGGCTGCATTCTCTGAAAATAACTGTGGGTGGAACATTCTTTCAAGTAACATTTGATTTCGCTAAGTGAGAACTCATTGGAACACCTATGCAAGGCCTACAGGACAAGGGTCGTATACTCATCTCTGTGAAACAACAGGGGGAGAAAGCGTCTTTCAAGTAGCATCCCGTTTCACAAGGTTAGAAGTCTTTGAATAGCTACGCGGAGCCTAGGCCAATAGTGCCAACTACTCAAACCTGTCACCCTACAGCCTGCAACAACCAAATTTCCACTACCATCTTCCTTCACGAAGGTAGAAGTGTTTGCAAACCTATGCGGGGAATGATGCGGAAAATGACCTTTAATCGACCCTGTGAGAGACTACTGTGGACAAACCATCTTTCAAGTGACAACTTGTGTCACTAAGGGAGACGCCTTTGAAAACCCTTGCGCGGCTTAGGAGGATAGTGTCATATACACAACTCTGTGAACCAACAGGGTGGAGAAGGAATCTTTCGCCTACCATCTGGTTTCACAAAGTTAAAATGTTTGAAAACCTATGCACGATCTACGTGGCAAGTTCCCTATACTCCACTCTGAAACACTCGGGGGAAATACTCTTTCACCTTAGAGCGTCTTTCACGAAGTGTGCAATGTTTGGATACACACGCGGGGCCTAGGCGGATAGTGTCATATACTCCACTCTGTGAAACAACGTTGCGGTGCAACAATCTTCCAACTGCCATCTGGTTTCACCGAGTGAGAACTCACTGAAAACCTAGGCACGGCTCATAATGTCAAACTGCACTTTGTGGCAACCATCTTTCCAACTAACAGCTTCCATCCCTACATTAGAAGCGTTTCAAAACCTATGCGGGGAACGATGTGGAAAGTGACCCATAGTCGACGCTGTGAGAGAGTACTCTGGACAAACCACCTTGCAAGTAACTTCTTGTTCCACCAAGATAGAAGAGTCTGGAAATCTAAGCACGGACTAGACGGGAAGTGCGAGATGCTCAACTCTGGGAAAACACACTGTGCTGAAAACATCTTTCAACTAGCACCTGATTTCAGTCAGTCACCACCGTTTGAAAACTTAGGCAGGGTCTACGCGGCAAGTGACAAAGAACCTATGAAACGACAAAGCGAAGAAACTCTCTTTCAAGTAACACATCGCTTCACTACATTAGAAGTGGTGGACAAACTATGCGGGTCATGTGCCGACAGAACCGTACACTCAACTCTGTCGAAGTGCACTTGGCGAAAACCATCTTTCAAGTTACATCTTGTATCCCTACGTTAGAAGGGTTTGACAAGCCAGGCAGGGAACAACGAGGAAAGGGACATACACACGACCCTGTGAGAGAATACCGTGGACAAACCATCTCTCAACTAACATCTTGTATCACTAAGTCAAAAATGCGTGAAAAAGCAGGCGGGGCCGATAACGACAGGGCCGTATACTCAATTCTGCCAAACAACAAAGTGAGGAAACCATCCTCCAACTAACATCCTGTTTGACGTAGAAAACTTAGAAAATGTATGCTGGAAACGACGTGGAAGGTGACATATAGCAGCCACTGTGAAAGAATCCTGTGGAGAAAGCGTTTTTCCACTGTCATCATGTGTCACTAAGTTACAAGTGTTTCACTCTTTCAGCTCACACCTTGTTCACTACGTTATAAATGTTGGAAAACCCATGGAGGGCTTATGCGGAAAGTGCCTTGTATGTAACTCTGTGAAAAAAAACAGTGTGGCAAAACCGTCGTTAAGAAAGATCTCGTTTCACAAAATTAGAAGAGTTTGAAACCCTATGCGGGGCGTACAGGGAAAGCGCTAGACACTCACCTCAGGGATACAAACACTTGGGGAAACAACCTTTCACTGAACGTCTGGTTACACTAAATTACAAGCGTTGAAAAACACATGCGGGGCCGAAGTGGAGAGTGCC
>NW_026526739.1:2500-5000 GCF_024362965.1 Panthera pardus
GGTCAGCCCCGGCGGCCCTGGATGGGGGGGGGAGAAGAAGGGTCGTGTGGGGGTCGTGGGGGGGGGGAAGCGAGGGGCGTCGGGCGGCGGCGGTCTGTGGGGGGGGCGGTTAGCCCCCGTCGGAGCCTCCGTCACGGGCCGGCAGCGTCGGGGCTTTCGGTTGCCGTTTGTGGGTCCGGCCGCGGCCCCGGGGGGGCCGGCGTCGAGGTGGTTGGCGGTGTCGCGGGCTCCCTCGTCCCCCACCCACCTCGCCCGCCTCCATCCTGTCCAGGTACCTAGCGCGTCCCGGCGCGGAGGTTTAAAGACCCTTTGGGGGTCGCCCGTCCGCCTCGGGTCGGGGCGGTCGGGCCCGTGGGGAGCCGTGGAGGCTGGTCTTCCCGTGTCTCCTCCAGACTCCGCTGCCCGCCCCCCGCCGCCCCAGGCCGGGGCGCCGCCGCGCTTGCGCCCGCGCCACGGCCCTCCCCGGTTGCCGGGAGGGGGCTTGCCCGGCGGCTGCCGGGTGGTGCGTGAGCGTGTGCGTGTGCGTGCGCCCCGTGTCCCTTGGGTGTGTGTTGGGGGGAGGGGACAGGCGGGAACCCCCTGGGCGCCTGTGGGGTTGTTCCGAGCTCGCCCCGCGCGTCGTCCGCGTGGCGGGGCGGGCTGCTGGACTTGCCCTGTTCCAACCCTTCCGACCTCTCGGAGTCTGGTCTTTGTTGTCTCTCGCTGGCCGGCCGGAGGCACCCTTCGGGGATGTGCTGTGCCAGGTTGGGGGGGTCGCCCCTTTTCGGGGTTGGCCCTCCCGGCGATCACAAAAACTCGTACGACTCTTAGCGGTGGATCACTCGGCTCGTGCGTCGATGAAGAACGCAGCTAGCTGCGAGAATTAATGTGAATTGCAGGACACATTGATCATCGACACTTCGAACGCACTTGCGGCCCCGGGTTCCTCCCGGGGCTACGCCTGTCTGAGCGTCGCTTGCCGATCAATCGCCTCCCCCGGGTGGGTCTCTCTCCCGGGGGTAAGGCGCGGCTGGGGGTTCCCTCGCAGGGCCTGTCCCGCCGGCGCCCGCCCCTGCCCGAGTGCGCCCCGCCACGCCCGCCTGCGCGGCGGTTCGGTGTGCGGGGTCGTCTGCGGGCCGGGGAGAGGGTCGTCCTGGCCGCCGGGCCCTCCGTCCCCCTAAGTGCAGACGACGGTGGCCGCCGCTGCCGGCCCTCCCTCCTTCCTCCTCCTCCTCCTCCTCCTCCTCCCCGCCCCCTCCCCGGCCCCGTGTGTCCGGTCCCCGCCGCCTCCCTCAGCACCCCCCTCGCCCCCGCCTCGCCCCGCCGGGTCCGCTCGGCGGTGGCCTGTGTGTGGGACGTGGGAGGGCGTGGGACGGGGGCTGGGGGCCGGCGCCCGTGGGGCGGTGGCGTGGGGTGGTTGGGGGGGGGGGAGAGGTGGGGCTGGGGGGGAGAGGCCGAGGCGGCCGGTCGCCGCCCGCGAGAAAAGGGAAGGGCGAGGAGAGCTCGCGCCTGAGGGCCGCGGCCGCCGCCGCGGTCCCTCTGGAGGAGATCCCTCGTGCCGCACGCGGTCTTTGGGATCGCCGCCCGGGTCTCGGGAGGGTTTTGCGGTGCCCCGTGCCGCGCGGTCCCGCGGGCCGTCGTGGGGGGTGGAGGCGCGGATCCGGAGCGCCGTCGTTCTCGCCGCCTTGCCCCGGGCGGCGACCGCGGCGGTCCGGCCGTGGCCCCCTCCTCTCCCGGTCCGCGGCCGTGCGGTCGGGGGCCTGAGCCGCGGCCCCGCCCCCGCTCCCCGCCGGCGATCCCGGCCCCCTTTGCCCTGTCGGGGCGGCTCGCGCCGAGGCCGAGTCGCGCGCGGGGCTGCGCCCCGGGGATGCGTGCCCCGGCGGCGGCCCGCGGGACGCCGCGGCGTCGCCCGCCGCTGCGCGCTTCCCCCCGGGTTGCGGCCGCGCCGCACTGCGTGCCCCGAGCCCGCGTTGTCGCGGTGTTGGGGGGGTGTTGGTTCTCCGCGGGGGTCTCTGTGGCTGGAGGCGTGCCGCGCCGTCCGCCGGGCCCGGTCCGGGGCCGCGGTGGGAGCGCGGGGCACGTGGGACGTGTGTGGGGGGAGGCCGGGTGCGTCGCGTGGGGGGAAAAGGGCCGGCGGTCGGGGGCGACCGCCGCGCTCGGACCCCCCCCACGCCCGCGCCCGCTTCCCCCCCTCGCTCCCCCGCCCCGCGCCGCTCGCCGCGGTTCCCCCTCCGGGGTCGTCGCGAGGCGGCGCGTCCCGCGCCTCGGGCCCTGCCCGACCCCCCGTTCCTCGCCCCCCCCCTCCGCCTTCCAACCCCGGCAGGGCTCCCGCCTGTGCCGCCGGCCCGTGCTCCCGCCTGCCCGCCCGCCGTTCCGCCGTGTCCGTCCCGCGTGCGCGCACCCTGCCTTCCCCGTCCCCCCTCCCCTCCCGGCTCTCTCCCCTCCCGCGCTCTCGCTCTCTCTCTCTCTCCCTCCCTCCCTCGCGGAGGGTTTGGAGGGGAAAGGGGGTTGTTGGTGCGTT
>NW_026526739.1:12500-27387 GCF_024362965.1 Panthera pardus
ATCGGCCCCGCCTTCGTTTGCATTACTATCCTTGACACCCGTTTCTTTCGTTGTAGCACTGGTGGGGGCTGCGTGACGGCGAGACGACGACCATCCACAAACGGTGTCTGGTGGCAGGAAGGAGGGTCTCGGTTAGGCGTCCATTCGATCCACAAAGCCCTCTTGGTGCGCCCTCCGTTCCATGTCCCCCTCCCCCCACCCCAGCCGGGAAACGCTACTGACCCAGGTGGCTGGGGACGAGGCTGTGCGCCGGCGAGGCAGGTGCTGCGTCCCGGCCGCTCTGCTGCGATCCGCCCGTAGTCGTCACACACGGACTCCCTCACTCCACCACCGTGGTGCCCGGACGCCCCCTGCCTGTTGGTCGCTTTTATACTACCCAAAGAGGTCGACGGGGTGGGCGGTGGGGCTTGAGGAAGCTGTCTGGGAGTACATGGATGGAAATAGGAACAGTTGTAGTTAGAAGGAATGGGAAGGGGTGGGGTGTGTGCGCGGGGGCGGGGGGGGGGGGTGTGTGGGTGGGTGTTTTCACGCGCGCAAGGGAGGGGCGGAGGGGCAGAGAATAGGATCTCAAGGTCATTTTGGAAATACCAACCTGTGTTATTCTCCAAGCACCTTCAACAGAAGTATTTGGTGTAAAAGACGACCACAGAGGGACAACTCAAAACACCACCCCTGCGGCTCAGGGGCCCCCAGACAGACAGGGAGGGTCAGGACCGGTAGGACAGCAGAAGTGCTCCCCCACCCCGACTTAGATTTGAGGCTCTGCCAGACTCAGGCGGTGCTAGTCGCCCACTCTCTTGCCGTCGAGAAGGAATTCCTGTTCTCCTGTGGGGTCATGTAGTTCGGGGAACTTCCCAAGCCGCTCAGCTCACAAGAACACCTACGCCCAGTGTCATGGACTCCCTCCCTCACACTCGCCATCCCCCTCTGAAGCCCAGAAGGGAAAGAACAAGAAAACATCGACTGCCTGCCTGCCCGCCCGCCCGCATTTACTATTCTAGGTGTTGCCTCACCTATTAACACTGGAAACACAACTCGCATGCCAAAATTCCCATCCTTGTAAAAGCGAACAGTTCAGGGGCACCTGGGTGCCTCACTCGGTAAGGTGTCCCAGTCTCGCCTCAGGTCATGATCTCGGGGTTCTTGAATTTCAGCCCCCACATCTGGCTCTGTGCTGACACCTTGGAGCCTGCTTGGTGATCCATTCTCTCCCTCCCTACCCCCTCTCTCTCCCACTCACTCAACTGGAATGAATGCATACGTAATAAGTAAACAAATGTATAGGTGTGTGTACACTTCAGCGGGCTATCTTAGGCTACTACTCACAAAGCTATGGGACCATCACTGTTCATTCCAAACTATTTCCATCACCTCAAAGAGAAAGAAACCCCACGCCCCCCTCTTCCTCACCCCCCCCCCCAAGTACCTTAGACACTGACTCTTGGTAGCCCTGCAATGTTTCCAAACATTGGTGCTCCCCAACCTCTCCCCCCCCCCCCCCCCCCCGGTCAAAGAACTCCCCTAATTCAGGCACTTCCGGGTTGTTCCAACACCTGGAACGGGGGGGGGGGGGGGGGGAGAGGAGGGGAGACTGGTGTGTTGGGAGAGTGCGGGGGGGGGGGGGGCGGCACGGGACACAGAAGCACTCTGCCCCCCCCCCTTCCCTTTGCCTCTCTTCCATCTGGGGTTTCCTGAGGTGTATCCTTTGACGCCATCACTCATCTATGAGAAATGAGAAAAAGAGGACCGAACGTGGCTAGATCGTTTTCGATAGCCCGATACGCATACCCACACGCACGCCGAAAGAAACGAAAATTACAATCCGCTGGAAGGTCAAACAACGGCAGAGTGGTGCAATGAATGACGCTACACTCACACGATACAAGAGAATGCAGCTGTTACAGATTATGTTGGCAGAGAGGTTTTGGTAGCACGGGAATCCGCTTGTGGTGTTCCGATACTTCATGACAAGCGGTGGGAAACCTTCTACGTAGGGTGAGCTCTCTTGTATCCGAAGACACCAAATCATCATTTCAAAGGCTACGGGTGGTGAAATCGCTCTGGCTTGCAACTTCTTACCCCCTATGTTGTTCTCCATGATTGCATTTCAGCTTCCTCCCTTATCCAAGCCAACGACCCTGCCTGGTTTTTATGTACGTATTTCTGTTTTTAAAGAGATAAGTACGACATTGGATCCTAAACGGAGGCAGAGCTTTGGCTACTGGTCTCAGAAACGATGATTGTCTTTATTTGTATGGATCCGCCTAACTTTTGCCTCTCACGCCTTTCCTCTCGCTGCAGAACATCTTAAGATGAAGGGAGCCCGCTCAGGTGGGACCACCGCTTGTGGAAAAAGTCATCGGGGCAAAATAGTGAAAGCAGCGTCGATAAAGAATAGGTTGCGGGTTAGACACATATTCTCGTTTGATCCCCACCCCCCATCGATCAATCACTTACTCCCCTTTGATACCATGTTTTGTTTATTCCTGTATTTGTGGATGGGTTTTCAAAGATTTTACTGTAAGCGCGCGCTACGCCCAGCGTGGGACTCGAACTCGCAACCCACGAGATACAGTGGCACGATCCACCACCTGAGCCCACAAGGTACCCTGATGCCACGTTTTCTTTCTTTGCCTCCCTGCCGGCCTGCCTCTCTGCCTGCCTCCCGGCCGGCCCGCCTGCCTCCCTCCCTCCCTCCCTCCCTGCCGGCCTGCCTCCCTCCCTGCTTGCCGGCCTGCCTGCCTGCCTGCTTGCCGGCCGGCCGGCCTGCCTGCCTGCCTGCCTGCCTGCCTGCCTGCCTGCCGGCCTCCCTCCCTGCTTGCCGGCCTGCCTGCCGGCCTGCCTGCCTGCCTGCCAGCCTGCCTCCCTCCCTGCTTGCCGGCCGGCCGGCCGGCCGGCCTGCCTGCCTGCCTGCCGGCCTGCCTCCCTCCCTCCCTCCCTGCCTGCCTGCCTGCCTGCCTGCCTGCCTGCCTGCCTGCCTCCCTCCCTCCCTCCCTGCTTGCCGGCCTCCCTGCCGGCCTGCCTGCCTGCCGGCCTGCCTCCCTCCCTGCTTGCCGGCCTGCCTGCCTGCCTGCCTGCCGGCCTGCCTGCCTGCCTGCCTGCCTGCCGGCCTGCCTGCCTGCCTGCCTGCCTGCCTGCCTGCCTGCCGGCCTGCCTCCCTCCCTCCCTGCCTGCCTGCCTGCCTGCCTGCCTGCCTGCCTGCCTGCCTCCCTCCCTCCCTGCCTGCCGGCCTGCCTCCCTCCCTCCCTGCCTGCCTGCCTGCCTGCCTGCCTGCCTGCCTCCCTCCCTCCCTGCCTGCCGGCCTGCCTCCCTCCCTCCCTGCTTGCCGGCCGGCCTGCCTGCCTGCCTGCCTGCCTGCCAGTCTGCTTGCCTCCCTGTCTCCCTGCCGTCCTGCCTCACCTCCCTCCCTGCCTCTACGTCCAACTGAAACATGAAGTCTGTGAGGTGGGAGCTGTAGCCATCCGGTTCTTCCTATATCCTGATCACAGACCATAGAACGATCTTTGCCATAGATTCGTGTTTTCAATAAATCATCTGTTCGATGGCTATCGATAAAGGAAATTGTCAACTTTTAACGGCTGTGGACCCTGCTCCTGGGCTCCCAGGGAAGCTAGGCTTTAACATTTACCAAGCTCCAAATGACCCTGCCAAACCCCAAAGCGTGTGCTCTGTTTCTGTCCTGAGCACACGTTGCATGTCCGCTTCATTTAAATAAACAACAACAACAAAAATGGATCAAAGGGGTGACTTGGCTGGCTGGCTCGCTCAGCTAGGTCAGGGGAGCGGGTGACTCTTCATTGCCGGGCTGTGAGTTTGGGCCTTATGTTGGGTGAGAAGAGGACATAAAAACAAAACCAATCCATCAGTCAGTCAGTCAGTCAGTTGCGAATTAAAAAGGAGCCTTCCAAACATACAGATGAGAAAATGGAAGAAAACCTCCCTGGATCCCCAAAGATTAAAGTCATACAGCTTTGCACATACTGAAAACAGAAAGTAAACCCTGTAAAAATTTTCTGCCGTGTCTTTCGTCATTATACCTCGTAACAACAACAACAACAACGACAACAACAACAACTCCTCCTCCTCCTCCTCCTCCTCCTCCTCCTCCTCCTCCTCCTCCTCTTCCTCCTTCATCCATTCTATTTAAGAATTCCCAACACTGACAACTCTTATAAAGACCATCCAAGCACGGGACACAGAACTGCATTAGACCACATTCTTATGGCTACCTGGCAGACATTAGAACTTCCGGCCTTCGTGGTGACACCCCGAGCTCACTGGTGAGCTCTGCTTCCGAGTGCTCCCGTGAAGCACACCACAAGCTCAGTCCGTGTTCACGGGACCACACTTAACAGATCGGGAACAGAACAGAACACACACCATACGGTGTTCACAGCAGCTGACGGAAGGGCAGGGGAAATACAAGTACCTCACACATCCAACTAACGGGGTTCTCTGAGAACAAAACTCTCTTTACGTCTTCCAACGTCTTCCAACGGGTGTGGCTGTCCTTTGGATGCAGAAAACATTCGCATGTCATTTGCTATCGTTGCTCTCGGCACGCTCTTGCACCGAGGTCAAGGGACTGAGAGATGCATCTCACCAGGTTAAAAAAATCTATCCATCGTGTGCCACCGCCACGGAGTCTCTGCACGCACTCTCTCCTTTTCTCACTCACACTAGCCTTTCGTACTTCGGCACCACTGTCGGTCGAACACGAGGATCAGAAAACACAAGGTTTCAGAACTTCTAACAGCCTTCTGGTTACATAGCACACCCTTGCATTCATAGCATTGATACGACTCCGCGAAATAAAGAGTAGCGGATACAAACGAGACACCCACCGTCAAAGTCACAGCCTGTATGGTGTGAAGACGAATTCAAGAGTGAGAAAGCACGTAGACGGAAATATTCCTTCCTATGGCAGAATATTTACAGCACTGCTTTCAATGAAGTGCTTCTCCCGTAAACATTTGAAATGAGATGAACGGCACAGATTCAATGAAGGCTTCATACTGTACTTGTGCATAGGAAGGGAGACAAGTGTCACAAACTAAAAACGAAAGCAAAAAGACCAAACACTGTGACACCATGATCTCCAAAAAGGAGGTTTTCCCGGGGGTGGGGAAATAATGTGGTGGGGTTCCAATTAAAACAAGGAAAAAAGAATGTACTTCTAATGAATGGTTTCCATAGTGAACACGCACAAAGAATTCACTTGACGAGTCCAGGGATACAATATTACAGGAGAAATCCTTTGATATCCATTGTAGCCTGTGTGTGTGTGTGTGTGTGTGTGTGTGTGTGTGTGTGTGTGTGAGAGAGAGAGAGAGAGAGAGAGAGAGAGAGAGAGAGAGAGAACGAGAACCAATCAGGCAAACAGCAGTTCGCTTTCAAACACCTGATATTTCAACACTTCATGTAACAAAACTTCTAAAATTCATTTAGCTTTGCCTCTCTTTCTGAAGAAAAATGTCAAAAATAGTGGTGAATATACCCCACGCTGAACGTACTGATTCTGAAAACTCTCAGTATGGATGGGTTTTATAATACACTTAACCATGGGTGGGGTGCCTGGGTGGCTCCGTCAGTTAAGTGTGTGACTGCGGCTCAGGTCATGATCTTACGGTTTGTGGGTTCGAGCCCTGCACCGGGCTCTGTGCGGACAGCCTGGAGCCTGCTTCGGATTCTGTCTCCCTCTCTCTCTGCTCCTTCTCCTTCCCGCTCTGTCTCTCTCGGTCTCTCAAAAATAAATAAATGTTTTAAAAAAAAGAAAGAAAGAAAGAAAGAAAGAAAGAAAGAAAGAAAGAAAATGAAAGAGAGAGAGAGAGAGAGAGAGAAGAGAGAAGAGAAGAAAAAAAGAAATACACTTACCATGTGTTTAGAAAAATTTGAATTCCTACCAGTCTATACCTACCCCGCTGTATAAATTCCCCAGCTGGAAGATTTAGAATCCGTGCTTGAGCCAAAGCCTGCAGGAAAACCGCTGCCTGACTCTGCATTTGATGGGGGTCCCCAACCGATGGCCGCACCTGATTTAGAACCACTATCGGAGTTCTTTCCAGAACCAGGGACCTGAGGAGGTTCCTCAACACATGACACATAGAAGTACCCTACGACCCAGCACTTTCATGACTAGGTACTTAGCCAAAGGATACAGGTCTGCTGTTTCCAAGGGGCACACGCACCCCAGTGTGCATAGCAGCACTATCGGCGGTAGGCAAAGTATGGAAAGGGGCCAAATGTCCATCGATGGATGAATGGATACAGAAGAGGTGGTATCCATCTACAACGGAGCAGTGCTCGGCCACCAGAGGGAATGAAGTCTTGCCATTTGCAAGTACCTGGATGGAACTGGAGGGTGTCATGCAAAGTGACATTCGTCCCTCAGAGAAACACATGTATCACAGGACCTCACCCGTGTGAGGACCTTCACTTCCCAAACAGAGGAACTCTGGGAAGGGAACCCGGGAAGGGAAGGGAAGAAGGGAAGAAGGGAAGAAGGGAAGGGAAGGAAAAATAACATACAAACAGGGAGGGGGACAAAAACGTAAGAGGCTCTTCCCTAAGGGGAACAAACAGAGGGCTCCTGGAGGGGGTTGTGCCAGGGCGGGGGCTGAAAGGGCGAGGGGTATGAAGGACTCTCCTCCTCAAACCACTGTTGCCCTATAGGCTAAGTACCTTGGGGGTACATTGAGAAAAATAAATTCAATGATAATATCAGAGAGGGCGAGGGTGAGGGCGAGGGCTACCTGATCATCTGCAAATGTAACAAAGGGAAAGTCCGGGAACCGTTTGGGAATGAAGCTGTCTACCGCTTCTCAGTCCTGGCAAAAGAACTGCTGCAGCTTATAGGCAGTCACGTCCCTCTGTAAGGCACCCGACAAACGCCTTCCTGCTTCTCAAAAGCTCATCTGGGCTTGGATGAGATTCAGGAAGTTTGCAGTCACACCATCGTTCCTTGATCGCGTGACTTTCACCTGGGTTTCCTATTACGTAAAAGGAACACAGCCAAAACCCTTTGAAGGACTAGTGTGAATATCTTTCCTGTCCTGAACCAGAAGAACCTCTCCAAAGCTCCCAAAATATTCTTTCAGATCCTGTTCGGTTGTTTTCCACGGGAGACCCAACACTCTTAAATCTGACGTACCCTGGATGGCTCTCTTCACTTTCACTGCTGAAGAAGCAGGCACCTGTCTCGTCCCTTTTTCTGTGGCTATCTTTGGGATAAGTTGACGACTATCCGCTACCGGATTTCCCCAGCCAGCATCAGGGATGCGCAGAATGTCTTTGACCAGCCGGACACCTCTCATACGCTGAGACGCTGGATTCCGGTAGTGCAGTCCACGTGCTGCCGACAAACTGGGCTGTCACTGTGGACAGCAGCACTGTCCCGTCGTCTTCCGATGGCATTTCGATGGGCTCGTCATTCTCATCTTTGGTCACCCGAGTACATTCAGACACCTGCTCTTATTTCTCCGCTAGGCCGCTGCTAGGAAGCCTGACAGGGAACCCGAAGCGGCGAGGGATCCAGGAGCAGCCCAGCTACCGCTTCGCTCCCACGAAATGGCCGCCTTGTAACTCTTTACGGAAGAGGAAAAAACACCACCGTGACCGCCACCATTTAATAACCTTGCTCTAAGTGTGGAGAAAGCAACCACCCATCCCCAAAAGGAAACTTCGGCAGGCTACACGTATAGGACATATGGAGCCTATACTTGCAAGTGCTTACTTACATGGGAACATGGAAAGGTCACCTGAGTCCCTGATGGCCCAGATGGGGTTCTTTGGAGGTGTCTGAATGAGTTTCCTTGTGTGCTCCCTTAGGGAAAGCTGGCCGTGAGACGACGCAGCCAGAAACTAGGAAGCCCTTTGGTTCCATCAGCGAAGCCCCGGCTTTTGGGGAGGAAGGGACGCTCACGGAGATATCCCGGGCCACATTTGGTTTGTGGGTTGCTGCAGCTTTTGGCTTCTTTGCACCAAATTGGCTGTGTTCTCATTGGAAATGGAAAACACCTGCACGATGGGATCCATCCACGGTAATGCTCTCGTGCGATTGGATTTGTTTTTATAAAAGGGGGAGATTTGACCATTGGGTCTTTCGCGTCCTCTCCACAAATAGGAGTGAAACAGAGGCTGATGTTGGTTTGCATCTTGTTTGTGGATCTATGGCCACAGGTGTTATCCATGTGAGATGTTTTCTCTACCTCTGGATGCTATTGCTCACACCAATTTGTAACCGAGCTCCGTTACTGTGTTTCAAGGCAAGCTCTTGTGAACATTGGGCATTCTAACACTCAGGAGGATCAGAACAAACCCAAATGTGTTTCACATTCACGTGAACGGGGTATGGGTGTGGGGTGTGTGTGTGTGTGTGTGTGTGTGTGTGTGTGTGTGTGAAATTCTCTACATTCAGAGTTTTATGTTACTCCATAAGAAAGTTGCCTCATGGGAAGGGACACAATTGATGGCCCAGAGAGAGGAGAGATAAAAATTGAACACACCTGCCCTCCCCGATACACCCACACCCACACACCCTTTCCCAATAGTCAGAAGAATGAGGAAGAGGAGGAAGAGGAGGAAGGCAGACAGATGCCAGTGACCCTAAACCCGCCCCTCCTCCTCCCCGAGCACAAGCGTCAAGATGGGTGCCCACCCCACGGCCTGCTCCTCCTTCACCTCTTCCACAGGGGGCTGAAAAGCAACCAGAGACAAAGCCACTTTTGCAGGAGGCAAAGACAGGAGACAGAGATGGAAGAAGAAGTAGGAGGTGGACGCGCAGACGCGGAGTTGGAGGCGCAAAAGAAAAAGATGAAAGAAACACAAAAAGGTGAGTCCAAAACTTTAAATCTGCCTGGGGCCTGGCCGGCGGCTCCCTGGCCGCCTCCCCCTCCCCCTGTTTCTGCATCAGTTGGTGTGGCTCCAGTGATCTCCTAGGCCATCCCCAGTGGTGGGGCCTCCCGTGTGAGCCTGATGGTGGGGAAACAGATCGTTTGACTTTTTAGTGGACACGGGTGTGACGTCTTGGGTACTAAGGGCCATGGAAGGGTGATTGCTTACTTAAAATGGACATATTTTCGGAGCCGTCGATATCAAATACAATGCAGATAGTTAGGTTTTATTCTTTGTGGTGGTGGTTGTAAAATGGCTTGAATTTGGTGCTCTCTGCATGACAAGCCTTTGGGGTGGGCAGCTCCGGTCATGGCCTTGCTTCCGTCCCAATACTGACCCTGTAATTGTGGTCCTCAAAATATACATCTCTGTGACCTTTACAAACAACATAACACGTTTTCTCCCTCGTTTTACAACAGGTATCAAAAACAAAATCAAAAAAACTTTACAAACACTTACGCCCTTCCTTGTTCCACTCAGACACGCACTCTAGGGTTCAGGCCCGAGGCAGGGGCCTAATCAGCTTTCATGTGACTTCAATTTATGACTTCACCGGTACCCGTTGCAGTTTGTCAGCAAAAAGTACTTCAAACGATGGTCGATTTTGTCTCTCGCATACAGTGTTCGTGGGTGAATGTTGACAGGAGATAGGTTAAATACACAAAAATGTTTACTCGTAAACCTTTAAATTTTTTCCTTGTACCATTTATTTTTGAGAGAGAGAGAGAGAGAGAGAGAGAGAGAGAGAGAGAGAGAGAATGAGAGAATGAGAGAATGAGAATGAATGTCAGCGAGGGAGGGGCAGAGACAGAGGGAGACACAGAATCCGAAGCAGGCTCCAGGCTCTGAGAGGTCAGCACAGAGCCCCACGCGGAGCTCGAACTCACGAGCTGTGAGATTGTGACCTGAGCCGAAGTCGGACGCTTAACCGACTGAGCCGCCCAGGAGTCCCTATTTGTAAACTTTTAAAATGGCTTCCCAAATCTTTCATGACCTGTAACTTCAAAGCTTTGCTAAGTTAAGTGGTAAATTAGGTTCAGTTCTTCAGACATCTGAGTCTTTTCCACAGAAGATAAAATACTAAATTGTGAATTACTAAACCTACGGCGTTTTCTTTTCTTTGTTTGTTTTTTTGTTTTTTGTTTTGCTGTGTGTGTGTGTGTGTGTGTGTGTGTGTGTGTGTGTGTGTGTTTGGTCTTTGGCTTTATTCAGAAAAACAGTAAAGATACTTGGGTCTGTTAGTAAACATGTTTCATCGTTTGTTGTTTTTTTTTTTCCTTGAAGATTTGTTTTCCAGCCTATTTCTTTATTTTTAGGAGAGAGAGAGAGAGAGAGAGAGAGAGAGAGAGAGAAAGACACACACACACACACACACACACACACACACACACACACACACACACACACAGAATGAGTCGGTGGGAGGGGCAGAGGATCCGAAGCGGGCTCTGTGCTGACAGCACAGACAGCCCAATGCATGGCTCAAACTCACGAACCGAACCGTGGGATCATGACCTGAGCCGAAGTTGGATGCTTAACTGACAAAGCCACCCAGGCGCCCGTTTCATGACTTGCTAAAAATTGTACAGTAAAAGAAAAAAGAAACAAAACCAAACACCACAACGTGTTTCTGAAAATGATGAGATACATTCGTACATTTGACAGTGTAAAGAAATCTGGTGTGTGGGGGGCCTGGGTGGCTCAGTCGGTTAAGCGTCTGATTTCACCTACGGTCATGGTTCATGGATTTGAGCCCTGAGCTGGGTTCTGCACTGACAGTGCAGAGCTCCCCCTCTCCCCCTCTCCCCCTCTCCCCCTCTCCCCCTCTCCCCCTCTCCCCCTCTCCCCCTCTCCCCCTCTCCCTTTCCTCCCAGCTCTCAAAATAAAGGAATTAACTTAAGAGGAAAAAAAGAACTCCATAAAAAAAAATAAATAAAAAGAAGGCAGGCAGGCGGAAAAGAAGAGAGAAAAAACACAAAATACTATATGGTCAATCGCTATTCTTGCTGTGCTTATGTCAATACTGAAGCCATGTCTGTTAACACTGGACTTATTTTACAAACAAATAAGTTTTCATTGGGCTATCTTTGACAGGAATGGAGGGGTCTCGATAGAAAAAGATTGTATTTCAATAGCTCTTTTGTGGATGTTAACTTCTAGTTCTGGTTAATTAATTTTCTTTGACTGTTTGTTGTTTGCCTTTAAAACTGGGCTGGATCCTGAATCCTGGTTTCCTCGAATATCTGACTATGACTCTTCAAACTCAGGCTTCCAATCCTCTCCCATCCTCTTATCTTACCATCCTGAAGAACTCAAATGGCCCTTTTCCCTGAAGCCCTGCAAAGGAAAGCTGGACAACTGGAGATAAACTTCAGAGAAATTGCCACAGTTGTAGACAATCTGTGTGCCTGTTGCTCTATGGGCCATTCAGAACGAGACATTTGCTGCTGTTGTGTTTTTGTTGTTTTTAAAGTAGGCTTCACCACGCCCAGTGTGGAGCCCAACTGGGGCCTTGAGCTCACGACCCTGGGATTGAGACCTGAGTGGAGATCCAGACTTGAATACTGAACCTGAACCCACTGAGCCACTCAGAATCCCCCAAAATGAGACATTTGAACTACATGCCAGAAAAATCGGTCAGATTGCCCCCTGCCTGCTCCCACTCCAGCTGAGGATGCTTCGAGCCTGGCATCTAGACACCTTCTCACTGACCGCACTTGGGACTTAGACACTGGGTTTATAAGTTGTTCTACCCATTAACCCGTGGTGTTCTTTTCTTTCTGTAGAAGTACCTCTTATTAGTTATCTGATTGCTTGCTGAACGAGGAGGCAGAGTCAAAGCTAGTTCACAAACACTTGCTGCAACTGTATTAGCTCCTCTTTAGAAATAAGAACCCATATTTTATTTGTATTTTTATAAGTTTCTTAATATTTATTTTTGAGAGGGGGTGGGGGGAGGGAGACCCATAATCTGTAGCTGGCTCCAGGCTCTGAGCTGTCTGCACAGAGTCGGATGCGGGGCTCGAAATCACGAACGGCGAGATCCTGACCGGAGCCAGAGTCCAATGCTTAACCCACGGAGCCACCCAGGTGCCCCAGCAACAAAAGCCCACATAAACAGGGGCACCTGGATGGCTCAGTCGGTAGAGCGTGTAGCTCTCGATCTTGGGGTTGTAAGTTCGAGCCCAACGTTGGGTGTAAAGGTTACTTAATAAGATTTAAAAAAAAAACATACAAATAAAATCAGACAGCAATTCACTTGGGTACAGTAAGAGGCCCTTGACCACCACAACCTTCCCCCCCGTGCCCTCCCCCCACAAGGTGGTTATAACATTGGGTTTGACTATACTGTTACTATTCCTTAGAATACACTTGGGGAGAAATCTCAGGATATGATGCAGTACCAAACTATGCAGAAAAATACCCAAGATCTCAGATAGGAATTATCTCTGATTCCCCCCCCCCTCCCCACCCCCAATTAGCACAAGGGAGCAAAAGTTGTGACCTGCACCCTGTCAAATCCTTCCCTTCCAAAGCCCCTGCCACACCCTAATTCGGCTTGAAATAGTTTCAGAAGGTGGACCTCCATCCCTGTTCCATAGAAGTGGAATGAGGGATTGACAATGGAAACTTATAAAGGGGAAGAAAACTTAACACCTCTGACTCCATGTTGCTTCGATTCCCTTCACAACTTCTGTGTAGCCCTGCACCTAGGCCTGTGACAGGTGAGATTTACAGAAACTGTTCTCACCGGGGGAGATAAACGGATAGCCCTAGCCCGAGCCATCACCCATCATCGTCCCCGTTCCTTACCATTGGGAAATGATCCAAACTCCAGAGGCTGGGGGTGAGTGTGGGGGGCGGGGAGTGGGGAGTGGGCAATTGAAACTGTGCCACGGAGGGTTAAGGAGTCTGACGCTCGCTCTCTCTCGCAGAGAACCTAAATCTTGTTCTTCAGGGAACTATTTGCCCCTAATCAGCTATTGTGTCTTTTCAGGTCCCACAAACAAACTCTAGCTGTCTCTGAAGAAGCCTGGACTCAAGGTCCACCGATATGCTTGCAGCCTATAAGCCAGCACAGCCCTGAGAGAAAGAGCCTAAGTCCCCATCCAGGTTATACCAGCTCTTGGGGCATACCCACAGCCCCTTCTCCGTGTCCTAAGGTAACCTCCTGACATCAGGGACTAAATTTTGCCTCCTTCTCATGTTAAGTCTCCGCCCCTAAGCAAACCTGGGAATATGCATGACAGGTATGTTTCCTCAATGTGGGTGCTCCATCTTTCCTCATCAATAATCACAGATGTGCCTTCCCTTTTATCAACAGGTATGTAAAGGATTCTTGGGATTTCATTCTTTTGTCAATTCAAGTGTATTCCAATGTTGCACTGGCTCCTTCAAATTGTCCTTGTTGAAAGTGTGTTGCTGTCCCTGTCTCTCTGTTAAAAATGCTTTGCCAAATACAAAGGCAGGCCATCTGAGCCAAGCACATGAACTATGTCTGCTGGTCAATGGAACTTACAGAGAACATACGTCACTTTTGAGTTTCCCACCATTTATGTTACAATAAGTTCACCCCAACGAGGAACCCTAGGTGGTTCAAAGACATATATGTGTGTTTACACACACACACACACACACTCACTCTCATACCTAGCAAGGAGGGACACACCCAGGGCAGACAAGACAGTCACCTGGCACTGAGGGACATAAAAACATCAGGTTGATCGTCCGTGATTTCTGAGGAAAGAATATCGATCAAGACGGGGAAATGATAAAGGAAATTCTAAACTTTTTATGTTGGTGCTCTCCCAGGGAAGCTATACATTTAATATTTACCGAGGTCAAAGGGACTCCAGAAAACCTCAAAGCATGAGCTCTTTTTCTGTCCTGAGCACAGATTTAATGTCTGGTTTGTTAAAAAAAAAAAAAAATTTTTTTTTTTCTTAAACATAACTAACTAAAAAAGGGGGCTTCCAAAGGCGGCTTATAAAGATAAGGGAAACAAAAGAAAACAATACAAAAACCTTCCTGGTCGCCATAAGATTGAAGTCATACAGCCTTGCACATACTAAAAACAGAAGATAAAGTCTGTAACTTTCTGGAATGTGTTCTTTCTCCTCATGATGATTCCTAACATCTGCGGCCAACCCCCCCCCCCCCCCCCCCCCCCGCCCCCGTGCCCTGTTTTTCCTTTTTTTTTTTTTTGGTAAGCTGTATGTATGCCCAATGTGAGGCCTTCCCCAGATGACTGACTGCTTTGTGAAGATTGCGTATCCCCGTCAGCCCTCCTAACTTGGGCTCCAATGAAACTCTTTTCCTTCCTCTTTAAAATTGTTTTTAAAAAGGCTCGTTCATTTTGCATCGACATAGGGTAAATGCTATAAAAGGTACGCAAGACATAGTGAGGGGACAAACTGGGAAAGGTGGACAGCGTTTAAAAGATGCTTTTAAATGCTACACTTCTTCCTGCCTTTCCTTCACAGGTAGGACAGCACCTACACCTACTGTCGTTGGCAATGGTCATCGGCCTGGAGAGGAAGAAACCATTCCATAGTTTTCCACACGGCGGATGAGAAGGCCCTCTCGGACCAAATCCAGGAACTCCCTTACTGTGAGCCAAGGACCGGTGTTTTGTCGTTTTCCTTTCAGTTGTGGTTAGAAGTAGACATCACCTACAATTGAGATTTTTCACCATATATAAGCGTAGAGTTCAGTGGTATTAGGTGCAACATTCACATCCTCCTCGTTGCGTTCTCTCTTTCCATTCCATTTGTTGTAGTGTTTTAAGATTTATGTTTTTGATGTTTATTTATTGGTTTATGGGGGAGGTATGGGGGGGTAGGGAGGGAACCCCAAGCAGGCTCTGCACTGTCCGTGTGAGAACCCAATGCAGGGCTTGGTCTCACGAACCCTGAGATATGACGTGAGTCAAAATCTAGCAAGCGTGGGATGCTTCACCCACTGAGCCACCCAAGCACCCCACCGATTCCATTTG
>NW_026526740.1:0-17500 GCF_024362965.1 Panthera pardus
GAAAGGGAGGAAAGGGAGGAAAGGGAGGAAAGGGGGGGGGGAGGGAAGGGGGGGAGGGAAAGAAAGAAGGGGTGGGGGAGAGAAAGGGGGGAGGGGAGAAGATGATGTCTGAAGAACTTGCCTTCTCTGGAGCAAAGAGAGTCCCCTCCTTTTCCTAACCCAGGAAACCTCAATAAACCATTTGAGAATCATGGATGTGGAGGATGAAATCTTACTATAATGCCTTCCAGGGGTGGGGGTGCAGGTACGTGGAAGGGTAGGGAGTTGAGCGAGCGAGCGAGCTGAGCGAGCGAGCGGCATGGTGTGGCGTGGCGTGGCCTGCCGAGTCAGAGTCAGAGGGTGGCATGAAACACGTGATGGTGGTGTCTTAGGGTTCAGAGGCCAAACACAGGCATGGGGCAATAAGGGATAGAGGGTGGGGGAGGCCTGACAGGGGACAATTGTGACCCCGGGCGATGGTCCCAGCGGGCACACTCCTGTAAAGCAACACTAACACTCTATTGATTAGCCATTGACCTCTCCTCCCTCTCCCACCTGCTTCCAAAGGGAAACTGAGTACAGTTTCATTCCACAGGCACTGGCTGTTTCACATGCAACCTTTGACGTGCCACTAAAAGGAGGAAGAAAGATGGACACACATGAAACAGCCCCACAGATGGCCTAGAGGGCGTGGGCGGGGCTCTCATCAGTCAAATTGGGAGTCTGAGTCAGGATCCTGGGGTTGTTTCAAAACATGGAATGGAAGGGGCTCCTGGCTGGCTCACTCAGAAGAGCATGCGACTCTTGGACTCTTGATCTCTGTCAGGGTTGTGACTTCAAGTCCCACATCGAGTGAAGAGAATGTGAAAAATGAATGAAGGAATGAAGGAATGGATGAACAAACTTAAAAAAAAAAAAAAAAAAAAAGGTTGTGGGGCGCCTGGGTGGCTCGGTCGGATAAGTGTCCGACTTGGGCTCAGGTCATGATCTCACGGTCCGTGAGTTCAAGCCCCATGTCGAGCTCTGTGCTGACAGCTCAGAGCCTGGAGCCTGCTTCAGAATCTGTGTCTCCCTCTCTCTGACCCTCCCCCATTCATGCTCTTTCTCTATCTCAAAAATAAATAAAAGTTGAAAAAAAAAAAAAAAGTTTGCAACGTTTATGTCTTTAAAACAAATGGAATCGGTGGGGTGCTTGGGTGGCTCAGTGGGTGAAGCATCCCACGCTTGCTAGATTTTGACTCACGTCATATCTCAGGGTTCGTGAGACCAAGCCCTGCATTGGGTTCTCACACGGACAGTGCAGAGCCTGCTTGGGGTTCCCTCCCTACCCCCCCATACCTCCCCCATAAACCAATAAATAAACATCAAAAACATAAATCTTAAAACACTACAACAAATGGAATGGAAAGAGAGAACGCAACGAGGAGGATGTGAATGTTGCACCTAATACCACTGAACTCTACGCTTATATATGGTGAAAAATCTCAATTGTAGGTGATGTCTACTTCTAACCACAACTGAAAGGAAAACGACAAAACACCGGTCCTTGGCTCACAGTAAGGGAGTTCCTGGATTTGGTCCGAGAGGGCCTTCTCATCCGCCGTGTGGAAAACTATGGAATGGTTTCTTCCTCTCCAGGCCGATGACCATTGCCAACGACAGTAGGTGTAGGTGCTGTCCTACCTGTGAAGGAAAGGCAGGAAGAAGTGTAGCATTTAAAAGCATCTTTTAAACGCTGTCCACCTTTCCCAGTTTGTCCCCTCACTATGTCTTGCGTACCTTTTATAGCATTTACCCTATGTCGATGCAAAATGAACGAGCCTTTTTAAAAACAATTTTAAAGAGGAAGGAAAAGAGTTTCATTGGAGCCCAAGTTAGGAGGGCTGACGGGGATACGCAATCTTCACAAAGCAGTCAGTCATCTGGGGAAGGCCTCACATTGGGCATACATACAGCTTACCAAAAAAAAAAAAAAGGAAAAACAGGGCACGGGGGCGGGGGGGGGGGGGGGGGGGGGGTTGGCCGCAGATGTTAGGAATCATCATGAGGAGAAAGAACACATTCCAGAAAGTTACAGACTTTATCTTCTGTTTTTAGTATGTGCAAGGCTGTATGACTTCAATCTTATGGCGACCAGGAAGGTTTTTGTATTGTTTTCTTTTGTTTCCCTTATCTTTATAAGCCGCCTTTGGAAGCCCCCTTTTTTAGTTAGTTATGTTTAAGAAAAAAAAAAATTTTTTTTTTTTTTTTAACAAACCAGACATTAAATCTGTGCTCAGGACAGAAAAAGAGCTCATGCTTTGAGGTTTTCTGGAGTCCCTTTGACCTCGGTAAATATTAAATGTATAGCTTCCCTGGGAGAGCACCAACATAAAAAGTTTAGAATTTCCTTTATCATTTCCCCGTCTTGATCGATATTCTTTCCTCAGAAATCACGGACGATCAACCTGATGTTTTTATGTCCCTCAGTGCCAGGTGACTGTCTTGTCTGCCCTGGGTGTGTCCCTCCTTGCTAGGTATGAGAGTGAGTGTGTGTGTGTGTGTGTGTAAACACACATATATGTCTTTGAACCACCTAGGGTTCCTCGTTGGGGTGAACTTATTGTAACATAAATGGTGGGAAACTCAAAAGTGACGTATGTTCTCTGTAAGTTCCATTGACCAGCAGACATAGTTCATGTGCTTGGCTCAGATGGCCTGCCTTTGTATTTGGCAAAGCATTTTTAACAGAGAGACAGGGACAGCAACACACTTTCAACAAGGACAATTTGAAGGAGCCAGTGCAACATTGGAATACACTTGAATTGACAAAAGAATGAAATCCCAAGAATCCTTTACATACCTGTTGATAAAAGGGAAGGCACATCTGTGATTATTGATGAGGAAAGATGGAGCACCCACATTGAGGAAACATACCTGTCATGCATATTCCCAGGTTTGCTTAGGGGCGGAGACTTAACATGAGAAGGAGGCAAAATTTAGTCCCTGATGTCAGGAGGTTACCTTAGGACACGGAGAAGGGGCTGTGGGTATGCCCCAAGAGCTGGTATAACCTGGATGGGGACTTAGGCTCTTTCTCTCAGGGCTGTGCTGGCTTATAGGCTGCAAGCATATCGGTGGACCTTGAGTCCAGGCTTCTTCAGAGACAGCTAGAGTTTGTTTGTGGGACCTGAAAAGACACAATAGCTGATTAGGGGCAAATAGTTCCCTGAAGAACAAGATTTAGGTTCTCTGCGAGAGAGAGCGAGCGTCAGACTCCTTAACCCTCCGTGGCACAGTTTCAATTGCCCACTCCCCACTCCCCGCCCCCCACACTCACCCCCAGCCTCTGGAGTTTGGATCATTTCCCAATGGTAAGGAACGGGGACGATGATGGGTGATGGCTCGGGCTAGGGCTATCCGTTTATCTCCCCCGGTGAGAACAGTTTCTGTAAATCTCACCTGTCACAGGCCTAGGTGCAGGGCTACACAGAAGTTGTGAAGGGAATCGAAGCAACATGGAGTCAGAGGTGTTAAGTTTTCTTCCCCTTTATAAGTTTCCATTGTCAATCCCTCATTCCACTTCTATGGAACAGGGATGGAGGTCCACCTTCTGAAACTATTTCAAGCCGAATTAGGGTGTGGCAGGGGCTTTGGAAGGGAAGGATTTGACAGGGTGCAGGTCACAACTTTTGCTCCCTTGTGCTAATTGGGGGTGGGGAGGGGGGGGGGAATCAGAGATAATTCCTATCTGAGATCTTGGGTATTTTTCTGCATAGTTTGGTACTGCATCATATCCTGAGATTTCTCCCCAAGTGTATTCTAAGGAATAGTAACAGTATAGTCAAACCCAATGTTATAACCACCTTGTGGGGGGAGGGCACGGGGGGGAAGGTTGTGGTGGTCAAGGGCCTCTTACTGTACCCAAGTGAATTGCTGTCTGATTTTATTTGTATGTTTTTTTTTTAAATCTTATTAAGTAACCTTTACACCCAACGTTGGGCTCGAACTTACAACCCCAAGATCGAGAGCTACACGCTCTACCGACTGAGCCATCCAGGTGCCCCTGTTTATGTGGGCTTTTGTTGCTGGGGCACCTGGGTGGCTCCGTGGGTTAAGCATTGGACTCTGGCTCCGGTCAGGATCTCGCCGTTCGTGATTTCGAGCCCCGCATCCGACTCTGTGCAGACAGCTCAGAGCCTGGAGCCAGCTACAGATTATGGGTCTCCCTCCCCCCACCCCCTCTCAAAAATAAATATTAAGAAACTTATAAAAATACAAATAAAATATGGGTTCTTATTTCTAAAGAGGAGCTAATACAGTTGCAGCAAGTGTTTGTGAACTAGCTTTGACTCTGCCTCCTCGTTCAGCAAGCAATCAGATAACTAATAAGAGGTACTTCTACAGAAAGAAAAGAACACCACGGGTTAATGGGTAGAACAACTTATAAACCCAGTGTCTAAGTCCCAAGTGCGGTCAGTGAGAAGGTGTCTAGATGCCAGGCTCGAAGCATCCTCAGCTGGAGTGGGAGCAGGCAGGGGGCAATCTGACCGATTTTTCTGGCATGTAGTTCAAATGTCTCATTTTGGGGGATTCTGAGTGGCTCAGTGGGTTCAGGTTCAGTATTCAAGTCTGGATCTCCACTCAGGTCTCAATCCCAGGGTCGTGAGCTCAAGGCCCCAGTTGGGCTCCACACTGGGCGTGGTGAAGCCTACTTTAAAAACAACAAAAACACAACAGCAGCAAATGTCTCGTTCTGAATGGCCCATAGAGCAACAGGCACACAGATTGTCTACAACTGTGGCAATTTCTCTGAAGTTTATCTCCAGTTGTCCAGCTTTCCTTTGCAGGGCTTCAGGGAAAAGGGCCATTTGAGTTCTTCAGGATGGTAAGATAAGAGGATGGGAGAGGATTGGAAGCCTGAGTTTGAAGAGTCATAGTCAGATATTCGAGGAAACCAGGATTCAGGATCCAGCCCAGTTTTAAAGGCAAACAACAAACAGTCAAAGAAAATTAATTAACCAGAACTAGAAGTTAACATCCACAAAAGAGCTATTGAAATACAATCTTTTTCTATCGAGACCCCTCCATTCCTGTCAAAGATAGCCCAATGAAAACTTATTTGTTTGTAAAATAAGTCCAGTGTTAACAGACATGGCTTCAGTATTGACATAAGCACAGCAAGAATAGCGATTGACCATATAGTATTTTGTGTTTTTTCTCTCTTCTTTTCCGCCTGCCTGCCTTCTTTTTATTTATTTTTTTTTATGGAGTTCTTTTTTTCCTCTTAAGTTAATTCCTTTATTTTGAGAGCTGGGAGGAAAGGGAGAGGGGGAGAGGGGGAGAGGGGGAGAGGGGGAGAGGGGGAGAGGGGGAGAGGGGGAGAGGGGGAGAGGGGGAGCTCTGCACTGTCAGTGCAGAACCCAGCTCAGGGCTCAAATCCATGAACCATGACCGTAGGTGAAATCAGACGCTTAACCGACTGAGCCACCCAGGCCCCCCACACACCAGATTTCTTTACACTGTCAAATGTACGAATGTATCTCATCATTTTCAGAAACACGTTGTGGTGTTTGGTTTTGTTTCTTTTTTCTTTTACTGTACAATTTTTAGCAAGTCATGAAACGGGCGCCTGGGTGGCTTTGTCAGTTAAGCATCCAACTTCGGCTCAGGTCATGATCCCACGGTTCGGTTCGTGAGTTTGAGCCATGCATTGGGCTGTCTGTGCTGTCAGCACAGAGCCCGCTTCGGATCCTCTGCCCCTCCCACCGACTCATTCTGTGTGTGTGTGTGTGTGTGTGTGTGTGTGTGTGTGTGTGTGTGTGTGTGTGTGTCTTTCTCTCTCTCTCTCTCTCTCTCTCTCTCTCTCTCTCCTAAAAATAAAGAAATAGGCTGGAAAACAAATCTTCAAGGAAAAAAAAAAACAACAAACGATGAAACATGTTTACTAACAGACCCAAGTATCTTTACTGTTTTTCTGAATAAAGCCAAAGACCAAACACACACACACACACACACACACACACACACACACACACACAGCAAAACAAAAAACAAAAAAACAAACAAAGAAAAGAAAACGCCGTAGGTTTAGTAATTCACAATTTAGTATTTTATCTTCTGTGGAAAAGACTCAGATGTCTGAAGAACTGAACCTAATTTACCACTTAACTTAGCAAAGCTTTGAAGTTACAGGTCATGAAAGATTTGGGAAGCCATTTTAAAAGTTTACAAATAGGGACTCCTGGGCGGCTCAGTCGGTTAAGCGTCCGACTTCGGCTCAGGTCACAATCTCACAGCTCGTGAGTTCGAGCTCCGCGTGGGGCTCTGTGCTGACCTCTCAGAGCCTGGAGCCTGCTTCGGATTCTGTGTCTCCCTCTGTCTCTGCCCCTCCCTCGCTGACATTCATTCTCATTCTCTCATTCTCTCATCTCTCTCTCTCTCTCTCTCTCTCTCTCTCTCTCTCTCTCTCTCAAAAATAAATGGTACAAGGAAAAAATTTAAAGGTTTACGAGTAAACATTTTTGTGTATTTAACCTATCTCCTGTCAACATTCACCCACGAACACTGTATGCGAGAGACAAAATCGACCATCGTTTGAAGTACTTTTTGCTGACAAACTGCAACGGGTACCGGTGAAGTCATAAATTGAAGTCACATGAAAGCTGATTAGGCCCCTGCCTCGGGCCTGAACCCTAGAGTGCGTGTCTGAGTGGAACAAGGAAGGGCGTAAGTGTTTGTAAAGTTTTTTTGATTTTGTTTTTGATACCTGTTGTAAAACGAGGGAGAAAACGTGTTATGTTGTTTGTAAAGGTCACAGAGATGTATATTTTGAGGACCACAATTACAGGGTCAGTATTGGGACGGAAGCAAGGCCATGACCGGAGCTGCCCACCCCAAAGGCTTGTCATGCAGAGAGCACCAAATTCAAGCCATTTTACAACCACCACCACAAAGAATAAAACCTAACTATCTGCATTGTATTTGATATCGACGGCTCCGAAAATATGTCCATTTTAAGTAAGCAATCACCCTTCCATGGCCCTTAGTACCCAAGACGTCACACCCGTGTCCACTAAAAAGTCAAACGATCTGTTTCCCCACCATCAGGCTCACACGGGAGGCCCCACCACTGGGGATGGCCTAGGAGATCACTGGAGCCACACCAACTGATGCAGAAACAGGGGGAGGGGGAGGCGGCCAGGGAGCCGCCGGCCAGGCCCCAGGCAGATTTAAAGTTTTGGACTCACCTTTTTGTGTTTCTTTCATCTTTTTCTTTTGCGCCTCCAACTCCGCGTCTGCGCGTCCACCTCCTACTTCTTCTTCCATCTCTGTCTCCTGTCTTTGCCTCCTGCAAAAGTGGCTTTGTCTCTGGTTGCTTTTCAGCCCCCTGTGGAAGAGGTGAAGGAGGAGCAGGCCGTGGGGTGGGCACCCATCTTGACGCTTGTGCTCGGGGAGGAGGAGGGGCGGGTTTAGGGTCACTGGCATCTGTCTGCCTTCCTCCTCTTCCTCCTCTTCCTCATTCTTCTGACTATTGGGAAAGGGTGTGTGGGTGTGGGTGTATCGGGGAGGGCAGGTGTGTTCAATTTTTATCTCTCCTCTCTCTGGGCCATCAATTGTGTCCCTTCCCATGAGGCAACTTTCTTATGGAGTAACATAAAACTCTGAATGTAGAGAATTTCACACACACACACACACACACACACACACACACACACACCCCACACCCATACCCCGTTCACGTGAATGTGAAACACATTTGGGTTTGTTCTGATCCTCCTGAGTGTTAGAATGCCCAATGTTCACAAGAGCTTGCCTTGAAACACAGTAACGGAGCTCGGTTACAAATTGGTGTGAGCAATAGCATCCAGAGGTAGAGAAAACATCTCACATGGATAACACCTGTGGCCATAGATCCACAAACAAGATGCAAACCAACATCAGCCTCTGTTTCACTCCTATTTGTGGAGAGGACGCGAAAGACCCAATGGTCAAATCTCCCCCTTTTATAAAAACAAATCCAATCGCACGAGAGCATTACCGTGGATGGATCCCATCGTGCAGGTGTTTTCCATTTCCAATGAGAACACAGCCAATTTGGTGCAAAGAAGCCAAAAGCTGCAGCAACCCACAAACCAAATGTGGCCCGGGATATCTCCGTGAGCGTCCCTTCCTCCCCAAAAGCCGGGGCTTCGCTGATGGAACCAAAGGGCTTCCTAGTTTCTGGCTGCGTCGTCTCACGGCCAGCTTTCCCTAAGGGAGCACACAAGGAAACTCATTCAGACACCTCCAAAGAACCCCATCTGGGCCATCAGGGACTCAGGTGACCTTTCCATGTTCCCATGTAAGTAAGCACTTGCAAGTATAGGCTCCATATGTCCTATACGTGTAGCCTGCCGAAGTTTCCTTTTGGGGATGGGTGGTTGCTTTCTCCACACTTAGAGCAAGGTTATTAAATGGTGGCGGTCACGGTGGTGTTTTTTCCTCTTCCGTAAAGAGTTACAAGGCGGCCATTTCGTGGGAGCGAAGCGGTAGCTGGGCTGCTCCTGGATCCCTCGCCGCTTCGGGTTCCCTGTCAGGCTTCCTAGCAGCGGCCTAGCGGAGAAATAAGAGCAGGTGTCTGAATGTACTCGGGTGACCAAAGATGAGAATGACGAGCCCATCGAAATGCCATCGGAAGACGACGGGACAGTGCTGCTGTCCACAGTGACAGCCCAGTTTGTCGGCAGCACGTGGACTGCACTACCGGAATCCAGCGTCTCAGCGTATGAGAGGTGTCCGGCTGGTCAAAGACATTCTGCGCATCCCTGATGCTGGCTGGGGAAATCCGGTAGCGGATAGTCGTCAACTTATCCCAAAGATAGCCACAGAAAAAGGGACGAGACAGGTGCCTGCTTCTTCAGCAGTGAAAGTGAAGAGAGCCATCCAGGGTACGTCAGATTTAAGAGTGTTGGGTCTCCCGTGGAAAACAACCGAACAGGATCTGAAAGAATATTTTGGGAGCTTTGGAGAGGTTCTTCTGGTTCAGGACAGGAAAGATATTCACACTAGTCCTTCAAAGGGTTTTGGCTGTGTTCCTTTTACGTAATAGGAAACCCAGGTGAAAGTCACGCGATCAAGGAACGATGGTGTGACTGCAAACTTCCTGAATCTCATCCAAGCCCAGATGAGCTTTTGAGAAGCAGGAAGGCGTTTGTCGGGTGCCTTACAGAGGGACGTGACTGCCTATAAGCTGCAGCAGTTCTTTTGCCAGGACTGAGAAGCGGTAGACAGCTTCATTCCCAAACGGTTCCCGGACTTTCCCTTTGTTACATTTGCAGATGATCAGGTAGCCCTCGCCCTCACCCTCGCCCTCTCTGATATTATCATTGAATTTATTTTTCTCAATGTACCCCCAAGGTACTTAGCCTATAGGGCAACAGTGGTTTGAGGAGGAGAGTCCTTCATACCCCTCGCCCTTTCAGCCCCCGCCCTGGCACAACCCCCTCCAGGAGCCCTCTGTTTGTTCCCCTTAGGGAAGAGCCTCTTACGTTTTTGTCCCCCTCCCTGTTTGTATGTTATTTTTCCTTCCCTTCCCTTCTTCCCTTCTTCCCTTCTTCCCTTCCCTTCCCGGGTTCCCTTCCCAGAGTTCCTCTGTTTGGGAAGTGAAGGTCCTCACACGGGTGAGGTCCTGTGATACATGTGTTTCTCTGAGGGACGAATGTCACTTTGCATGACACCCTCCAGTTCCATCCAGGTACTTGCAAATGGCAAGACTTCATTCCCTCTGGTGGCCGAGCACTGCTCCGTTGTAGATGGATACCACCTCTTCTGTATCCATTCATCCATCGATGGACATTTGGCCCCTTTCCATACTTTGCCTACCGCCGATAGTGCTGCTATGCACACTGGGGTGCGTGTGCCCCTTGGAAACAGCAGACCTGTATCCTTTGGCTAAGTACCTAGTCATGAAAGTGCTGGGTCGTAGGGTACTTCTATGTGTCATGTGTTGAGGAACCTCCTCAGGTCCCTGGTTCTGGAAAGAACTCCGATAGTGGTTCTAAATCAGGTGCGGCCATCGGTTGGGGACCCCCATCAAATGCAGAGTCAGGCAGCGGTTTTCCTGCAGGCTTTGGCTCAAGCACGGATTCTAAATCTTCCAGCTGGGGAATTTATACAGCGGGGTAGGTATAGACTGGTAGGAATTCAAATTTTTCTAAACACATGGTAAGTGTATTTCTTTTTTTCTTCTCTTCTCTCTTCTCTCTCTCTCTCTCTCTCTCTTTCATTTTCTTTCTTTCTTTCTTTCTTTCTTTCTTTCTTTCTTTCTTTTTTTTAAAACATTTATTTATTTTTGAGAGACCGAGAGAGACAGAGCGGGAAGGAGAAGGAGCAGAGAGAGAGGGAGACAGAATCCGAAGCAGGCTCCAGGCTGTCCGCACAGAGCCCGGTGCAGGGCTCGAACCCACAAACCGTAAGATCATGACCTGAGCCGCAGTCACACACTTAACTGACGGAGCCACCCAGGCACCCCACCCATGGTTAAGTGTATTATAAAACCCATCCATACTGAGAGTTTTCAGAATCAGTACGTTCAGCGTGGGGTATATTCACCACTATTTTTGACATTTTTCTTCAGAAAGAGAGGCAAAGCTAAATGAATTTTAGAAGTTTTGTTACATGAAGTGTTGAAATATCAGGTGTTTGAAAGCGAACTGCTGTTTGCCTGATTGGTTCTCGTTCTCTCTCTCTCTCTCTCTCTCTCTCTCTCTCTCTCTCACACACACACACACACACACACACACACACACACACACACACAGGCTACAATGGATATCAAAGGATTTCTCCTGTAATATTGTATCCCTGGACTCGTCAAGTGAATTCTTTGTGCGTGTTCACTATGGAAACCATTCATTAGAAGTACATTCTTTTTTCCTTGTTTTAATTGGAACCCCACCACATTATTTCCCCACCCCCGGGAAAACCTCCTTTTTGGAGATCATGGTGTCACAGTGTTTGGTCTTTTTGCTTTCGTTTTTAGTTTGTGACACTTGTCTCCCTTCCTATGCACAAGTACAGTATGAAGCCTTCATTGAATCTGTGCCGTTCATCTCATTTCAAATGTTTACGGGAGAAGCACTTCATTGAAAGCAGTGCTGTAAATATTCTGCCATAGGAAGGAATATTTCCGTCTACGTGCTTTCTCACTCTTGAATTCGTCTTCACACCATACAGGCTGTGACTTTGACGGTGGGTGTCTCGTTTGTATCCGCTACTCTTTATTTCGCGGAGTCGTATCAATGCTATGAATGCAAGGGTGTGCTATGTAACCAGAAGGCTGTTAGAAGTTCTGAAACCTTGTGTTTTCTGATCCTCGTGTTCGACCGACAGTGGTGCCGAAGTACGAAAGGCTAGTGTGAGTGAGAAAAGGAGAGAGTGCGTGCAGAGACTCCGTGGCGGTGGCACACGATGGATAGATTTTTTTAACCTGGTGAGATGCATCTCTCAGTCCCTTGACCTCGGTGCAAGAGCGTGCCGAGAGCAACGATAGCAAATGACATGCGAATGTTTTCTGCATCCAAAGGACAGCCACACCCGTTGGAAGACGTTGGAAGACGTAAAGAGAGTTTTGTTCTCAGAGAACCCCGTTAGTTGGATGTGTGAGGTACTTGTATTTCCCCTGCCCTTCCGTCAGCTGCTGTGAACACCGTATGGTGTGTGTTCTGTTCTGTTCCCGATCTGTTAAGTGTGGTCCCGTGAACACGGACTGAGCTTGTGGTGTGCTTCACGGGAGCACTCGGAAGCAGAGCTCACCAGTGAGCTCGGGGTGTCACCACGAAGGCCGGAAGTTCTAATGTCTGCCAGGTAGCCATAAGAATGTGGTCTAATGCAGTTCTGTGTCCCGTGCTTGGATGGTCTTTATAAGAGTTGTCAGTGTTGGGAATTCTTAAATAGAATGGATGAAGGAGGAAGAGGAGGAGGAGGAGGAGGAGGAGGAGGAGGAGGAGGAGGAGGAGGAGTTGTTGTTGTTGTCGTTGTTGTTGTTGTTGTTACGAGGTATAATGACGAAAGACACGGCAGAAAATTTTTACAGGGTTTACTTTCTGTTTTCAGTATGTGCAAAGCTGTATGACTTTAATCTTTGGGGATCCAGGGAGGTTTTCTTCCATTTTCTCATCTGTATGTTTGGAAGGCTCCTTTTTAATTCGCAACTGACTGACTGACTGACTGATGGATTGGTTTTGTTTTTATGTCCTCTTCTCACCCAACATAAGGCCCAAACTCACAGCCCGGCAATGAAGAGTCACCCGCTCCCCTGACCTAGCTGAGCGAGCCAGCCAGCCAAGTCACCCCTTTGATCCATTTTTGTTGTTGTTGTTTATTTAAATGAAGCGGACATGCAACGTGTGCTCAGGACAGAAACAGAGCACACGCTTTGGGGTTTGGCAGGGTCATTTGGAGCTTGGTAAATGTTAAAGCCTAGCTTCCCTGGGAGCCCAGGAGCAGGGTCCACAGCCGTTAAAAGTTGACAATTTCCTTTATCGATAGCCATCGAACAGATGATTTATTGAAAACACGAATCTATGGCAAAGATCGTTCTATGGTCTGTGATCAGGATATAGGAAGAACCGGATGGCTACAGCTCCCACCTCACAGACTTCATGTTTCAGTTGGACGTAGAGGCAGGGAGGGAGGTGAGGCAGGACGGCAGGGAGACAGGGAGGCAAGCAGACTGGCAGGCAGGCAGGCAGGCAGGCAGGCCGGCCGGCAAGCAGGGAGGGAGGGAGGCAGGCCGGCAGGCAGGGAGGGAGGGAGGCAGGCAGGCAGGCAGGCAGGCAGGCAGGCAGGGAGGGAGGGAGGCAGGCCGGCAGGCAGGGAGGGAGGGAGGCAGGCAGGCAGGCAGGCAGGCAGGCAGGCAGGCAGGCAGGGAGGGAGGGAGGCAGGCCGGCAGGCAGGCAGGCAGGCAGGCAGGCAGGCAGGCAGGCCGGCAGGCAGGCAGGCAGGCAGGCAGGCCGGCAGGCAGGCAGGCAGGCAGGCCGGCAAGCAGGGAGGGAGGCAGGCCGGCAGGCAGGCAGGCCGGCAGGGAGGCCGGCAAGCAGGGAGGGAGGGAGGGAGGCAGGCAGGCAGGCAGGCAGGCAGGCAGGCAGGCAGGCAGGGAGGGAGGGAGGGAGGCAGGCCGGCAGGCAGGCAGGCAGGCCGGCCGGCCGGCCGGCCGGCAAGCAGGGAGGGAGGCAGGCTGGCAGGCAGGCAGGCAGGCCGGCAGGCAGGCCGGCAAGCAGGGAGGGAGGCCGGCAGGCAGGCAGGCAGGCAGGCAGGCAGGCAGGCAGGCCGGCCGGCCGGCAAGCAGGCAGGCAGGCAGGCCGGCAAGCAGGGAGGGAGGCAGGCCGGCAGGGAGGGAGGGAGGGAGGGAGGCAGGCGGGCCGGCCGGGAGGCAGGCAGAGAGGCAGGCCGGCAGGGAGGCAAAGAAAGAAAACGTGGCATCAGGGTACCTTGTGGGCTCAGGTGGTGGATCGTGCCACTGTATCTCGTGGGTTGCGAGTTCGAGTCCCACGCTGGGCGTAGCGCGCGCTTACAGTAAAATCTTTGAAAACCCATCCACAAATACAGGAATAAACAAAACATGGTATCAAAGGGGAGTAAGTGATTGATCGATGGGGGGTGGGGATCAAACGAGAATATGTGTCTAACCCGCAACCTATTCTTTATCGACGCTGCTTTCACTATTTTGCCCCGATGACTTTTTCCACAAGCGGTGGTCCCACCTGAGCGGGCTCCCTTCATCTTAAGATGTTCTGCAGCGAGAGGAAAGGCGTGAGAGGCAAAAGTTAGGCGGATCCATACAAATAAAGACAATCATCGTTTCTGAGACCAGTAGCCAAAGCTCTGCCTCCGTTTAGGATCCAATGTCGTACTTATCTCTTTAAAAACAGAAATACGTACATAAAAACCAGGCAGGGTCGTTGGCTTGGATAAGGGAGGAAGCTGAAATGCAATCATGGAGAACAACATAGGGGGTAAGAAGTTGCAAGCCAGAGCGATTTCACCACCCGTAGCCTTTGAAATGATGATTTGGTGTCTTCGGATACAAGAGAGCTCACCCTACGTAGAAGGTTTCCCACCGCTTGTCATGAAGTATCGGAACACCACAAGCGGATTCCCGTGCTACCAAAACCTCTCTGCCAACATAATCTGTAACAGCTGCATTCTCTTGTATCGTGTGAGTGTAGCGTCATTCATTGCACCACTCTGCCGTTGTTTGACCTTCCAGCGGATTGTAATTTTCGTTTCTTTCGGCTGTGCGTGTGGGTATGCGTATCGGGCTATCGAAAACGATCTAGCCACGTTCGGTCCTCTTTTTCTCATTTCTCATAGATGAGTGATGGCGTCAAAGGATACACCTCAGGAAACCCCAGATGGAAGAGAGGCAAAGGGAAGGGGGGGGGGCAGAGTGCTTCTGTGTCCCGTGCCGCCCCCCCCCCCCCCCGCACTCTCCCAACACACCAGTCTCCCCTCCTCTCCCCCCCCCCCCCCCCCCCGTTCCAGGTGTTGGAACAACCCGGAAGTGCCTGAATTAGGGGAGTTCTTTGACCGGGGGGGGGGGGGGGGGGGAGAGGTTGGGGAGCACCAATGTTTGGAAACATTGCAGGGCTACCAAGAGTCAGTGTCTAAGGTACTTGGGGGGGGGGGGTGAGGAAGAGGGGGGCGTGGGGTTTCTTTCTCTTTGAGGTGATGGAAATAGTTTGGAATGAACAGTGATGGTCCCATAGCTTTGTGAGTAGTAGCCTAAGATAGCCCGCTGAAGTGTACACACACCTATACATTTGTTTACTTATTACGTATGCATTCATTCCAGTTGAGTGAGTGGGAGAGAGAGGGGGTAGGGAGGGAGAGAATGGATCACCAAGCAGGCTCCAAGGTGTCAGCACAGAGCCAGATGTGGGGGCTGAAATTCAAGAACCCCGAGATCATGACCTGAGGCGAGACTGGGACACCTTACCGAGTGAGGCACCCAGGTGCCCCTGAACTGTTCGCTTTTACAAGGATGGGAATTTTGGCATGCGAGTTGTGTTTCCAGTGTTAATAGGTGAGGCAACACCTAGAATAGTAAATGCGGGCGGGCGGGCAGGCAGGCAGTCGATGTTTTCTTGTTCTTTCCCTTCTGGGCTTCAGAGGGGGATGGCGAGTGTGAGGGAGGGAGTCCATGACACTGGGCGTAGGTGTTCTTGTGAGCTGAGCGGCTTGGGAAGTTCCCCGAACTACATGACCCCACAGGAGAACAGGAATTCCTTCTCGACGGCAAGAGAGTGGGCGACTAGCACCGCCTGAGTCTGGCAGAGCCTCAAATCTAAGTCGGGGTGGGGGAGCACTTCTGCTGTCCTACCGGTCCTGACCCTCCCTGTCTGTCTGGGGGCCCCTGAGCCGCAGGGGTGGTGTTTTGAGTTGTCCCTCTGTGGTCGTCTTTTACACCAAATACTTCTGTTGAAGGTGCTTGGAGAATAACACAGGTTGGTATTTCCAAAATGACCTTGAGATCCTATTCTCTGCCCCTCCGCCCCTCCCTTGCGCGCGTGAAAACACCCACCCACACACCCCCCCCCCCCGCCCCCGCGCACACACCCCACCCCTTCCCATTCCTTCTAACTACAACTGTTCCTATTTCCATCCATGTACTCCCAGACAGCTTCCTCAAGCCCCACCGCCCACCCCGTCGACCTCTTTGGGTAGTATAAAAGCGACCAACAGGCAGGGGGCGTCCGGGCACCACGGTGGTGGAGTGAGGGAGTCCGTGTGTGACGACTACGGGCGGATCGCAGCAGAGCGGCCGGGACGCAGCACCTGCCTCGCCGGCGCACAGCCTCGTCCCCAGCCACCTGGGTCAGTAGCGTTTCCCGGCTGGGGTGGGGGGAGGGGGACATGGAACGGAGGGCGCACCAAGAGGGCTTTGTGGATCGAATGGACGCCTAACCGAGACCCTCCTTCCTGCCACCAGACACCGTTTGTGGATGGTCGTCGTCTCGCCGTCACGCAGCCCCCACCAGTGCTACAACGAAAGAAACGGGTGTCAAGGATAGTAATGCAAACGAAGGCGGGGCCGATCCGATCAGGGGAAGCGGCGACAGGAGTGGAGGTGGGAGGAAAAAAAAAAAAAAAAAAAATCACGGGAAGAAAGGACAGGCGTGGGCCAGGGCGGTCGCACGGGGGGGGGGGGGGGGGGGGGGGGGGCAGCGGGTCAACGCTCGTCATCGAACCCGGGGACTCGGGTGGCCGACCTCACCGGGCCCAGAGTCGCTAGCGATCCACTGGTTTCCTAAACTTTGGGGTAGACGGCCGCGGCGAAGTCCGGCGTGCTGGTCAACCTCGGGGACCAGCTCAACGGATCCCCAGGTCATGGGGCTTGGCCGTGCTGGTAGAACTCGGGTCTCCTCGAGTCCCGGGCACTCAGGCAACCGGGGTTCGGGTCGCCGGTGTGCCGGTCGGCCCCGGGGCTAAGGGGTCGGGACTCGGGGCTCAGGTGATCGTGTCCCCGGCCCCCGGCGTGCCGGTCGATCTCGAGCGCCGGGTCGCCGGTCCGCGGTGTGCCGGTCGACCTCGGGTCTCAGATCCGCAGATCCCAGCGTGCCGGCCGACTTCAAGTCCCAGGTCACCGGGTCCCCCGGCTCCCGGCGTGCTGGTCGACCTCGAGCGCCGAGCCTCGGGGTCCTCTGTCCCCGGCGTGCTGGTCGACCTCGAGCACCGAGCCCCGGGGTCCCGGGGCCGCGGGGTCGCGGTCCCCGGTGTGCTGGTCGACCTCGAGCGCGGAGTCGCCGGTCCGCGGTGTGCTGGTCGACCTCGAGGCCGCGGGTCCCCGGCGTGCTGGTCGACCTCGAGCGCCGAGCCTCGGGGCCCTCGGCCCCCGGCCCCCGGCGTGCTGGTCGACTTCGAGCGCCGGGTCCCGGGTCCCGGGTCCCGGGTCCCGGGTCGCCGGTCCGCGGGGCCCCGGTCCCCGGTGTGCTGGTCGACCTCGACCTCGAGCGCCGAGCCTCGAGCCTCGGGGTCCTCGGCCACCGGCGTGCTGGTCGGCCCCGAGTCCCAGGTCCCCAGGTCCGCGGTGTGCTGGTCGACCTCGAGTCCGCGGGTCCCCAGCGTGCTGGTCGACCTCGGGCGCCGAGCCTCGGGGCCCTCGGCCCCCGGCGTGCTGGTCGACCTCGAGCGCCGAGCCCCGGGGCCCCGGGGCCGCGGGGCCGCGGGGCCGCGGGGCCGCGGGGCCGCGGTCCCCCGGTCCCCCGGTCCCCCGGTCCCCCGGTCCCCCGGTCCCCCGGTCCCCGGCGTGCTGGTCGACCTCGGGTCCGCGGGTTCCCGGCCCCCGGTGTGCTGGTCGACCTCGAGTCCCAGGTTCCCGGTCCCCCGGTCCGCGGTGTGCCACCGCGTGCTGGTCGACCTCGAGTCCGCGGGTCCCCAGCGTGCTGGTCGACCTCGAGCGCCGAGCCCCGGGGCCGCGGTCCCCCGGTCCCCGGTGTGCTGGTCGACCTCGAGCGCGGAGTCGCCGGTCCGCGGTGTGCTGGTCGACCTCAAGTGCCGA
>NW_026526740.1:25000-26092 GCF_024362965.1 Panthera pardus
GGCGGGACAGGCCCTGCGAGGGAACCCCCAGCCGCGCCTTACCCCCGGGAGAGAGACCCACCCGGGGGAGGCGATTGATCGGCAAGCGACGCTCAGACAGGCGTAGCCCCGGGAGGAACCCGGGGCCGCAAGTGCGTTCGAAGTGTCGATGATCAATGTGTCCTGCAATTCACATTAATTCTCGCAGCTAGCTGCGTTCTTCATCGACGCACGAGCCGAGTGATCCACCGCTAAGAGTCGTACGAGTTTTTGTGATCGCCGGGAGGGCCAACCCCGAAAAGGGGCGACCCCCCCAACCTGGCACAGCACATCCCCGAAGGGTGCCTCCGGCCGGCCAGCGAGAGACAACAAAGACCAGACTCCGAGAGGTCGGAAGGGTTGGAACAGGGCAAGTCCAGCAGCCCGCCCCGCCACGCGGACGACGCGCGGGGCGAGCTCGGAACAACCCCACAGGCGCCCAGGGGGTTCCCGCCTGTCCCCTCCCCCCAACACACACCCAAGGGACACGGGGCGCACGCACACGCACACGCTCACGCACCACCCGGCAGCCGCCGGGCAAGCCCCCTCCCGGCAACCGGGGAGGGCCGTGGCGCGGGCGCAAGCGCGGCGGCGCCCCGGCCTGGGGCGGCGGGGGGCGGGCAGCGGAGTCTGGAGGAGACACGGGAAGACCAGCCTCCACGGCTCCCCACGGGCCCGACCGCCCCGACCCGAGGCGGACGGGCGACCCCCAAAGGGTCTTTAAACCTCCGCGCCGGGACGCGCTAGGTACCTGGACAGGATGGAGGCGGGCGAGGTGGGTGGGGGACGAGGGAGCCCGCGACACCGCCAACCACCTCGACGCCGGCCCCCCCGGGGCCGCGGCCGGACCCACAAACGGCAACCGAAAGCCCCGACGCTGCCGGCCCGTGACGGAGGCTCCGACGGGGGCTAACCGCCCCCCCCACAGACCGCCGCCGCCCGACGCCCCTCGCTTCCCCCCCCCCACGACCCCCACACGACCCTTCTTCTCCCCCCCCCATCCAGGGCCGCCGGGGCTGACCGGCCCCGGCCCCGCCCTCACTTCCGAGCACACCTTCCCCGTGGCACCGACCA
>NW_026526741.1:0-22110 GCF_024362965.1 Panthera pardus
TCATTGCCCATCATAATGGGGTTATTCATAAGCAAGAGATGTGGGGAAAAGAAGCATTTCTGCCTTTAAAATAACATTAAATAAGTAATTTAATTTAAATGGAGATTGATTGATAAAAGTTGAATATAACCTGTGTTCACAAGACAGAGTAAGATGAGCAGTACTCAGATAGAATCTAGGGAAACTGATGTCAGGAATAGGTAGTAAATTGGCTGACAGTTCCAAAAGTGTTTATAGAGTTAGTGGGGTGTGTGTGTGTGTGTGTGTGTGTGTGTGTGTGTGTGTGTAACACAGACAGAGAGAGACAGATTGAGAGAGATTGAAAACTAAAGAGCTTAAAAAATTGTGGTTTCTTTCTATTTAGCCATGCTTCCCAATGCCACCTTTCCAAAGTTGTCTGACCTAGAAGAGAATATTAAGCACATATATGTACTATCTATTAATATACTATCCATCATTTGGGATATTCAAAATCTGTTTCATTTATTCTTGAACAACTGAAGATTCAGAGTCAAGACAGCCAACTATACACCAGCAAACCAACAAATAATCTTAATGTTAGGAAACTAAATTGACAAAACTATTTCAGAGTCAAGACAGCCAAATATAGACCAGTGAACCAACCAACTAATCTTAATGCTAGGAAAGTAAGTTGACAAAACTAATTCTGAATAGTCTAATGTGTTTGAAATATAGGCATAGCACAAATATGTTATTAGTTATTGATTCAATTTGAATAATCATAATTCAACTTTTTAAAATTCACAATTAATATATATTTTATGTAAAAATTTTAAGACACCTTAAGGCATTGATCAAATATAATTATGTATATATTTGCACATATATGATCACATATCTAATTGCATGTCTATATTGATATTAAACACACACTCACATAGCTCCATTTTCAGCCCAACTTCTGCCATGTTTCATCAAATACTTCAGAGAAAACATTTGCATTTGCTATATCGCAAATACACAGCTCTTTTTTTAATTAATTAATTAATTGATTGATTTTGAAAGAAAGAGGAGAGAGCATGCATGAGCAGGGGAGGGACAGAGAGAGAGGGAAAGAGAATCCCAAGCAGGATCCACTCTGTCAGCATAGAGCCCAATGCAGGGTTCAAACTCATAAACCGTGAGATCATGACCTGAGCTAAAGTCAAGAGTCAGGCACTTAACCCCCTGAGCCACCCAGGCACCCCAAATATTCATCTCTTTTAATTATTTATATGTACTTTGTTTGTTCCATAATACAAATTTATGGAAAATAAATACAATTGCTTTCCTATTCACTAGACAACTACACTTTGCCAGGCCTTATATGAAATCCTAATAAAAAAGTGAGTGAGACATAGCCTTCCCTTCAAATAGCTTACAGTTCAATAAAAGAGAGAGAAAAGGAAACAGGCAACTTTAGTATGATTATTGAAAGAAGCAATTTAGAGATAGAAGCAAGGTCAAGCTACTAGGGACACACAATAAAGGATTAACCTGATTCAAATTTGAGGAATCAGAGAAATACTTCACAGAGAAAATGCTAAGTTGAGACCCAAGTAATTAATTTTGAAAACAAGGTATTGTTACATCTAATTAAATTGAAAAAATCATCTTTCTCTATAAACAGCAAACATACATATATTTGTTAACATCTGAATCAACAATATAATTTTTTTTTTAATTTTTTTTTTTTTCAACATTTATTTATTTTTGGGACAGAGAGAGACAGAGCATGAATGGGGGAGGGGCAGAGAGAGAGGGAGACACAGAATCGGAAACAGGCTCCAGGCTCTGAGCCATCAGCCCAGAGCCCGTCGCGGGGCTCGAACTCACGGACCGCGAGATCGTGACCTGGCTGAAGTCGGACGCCCAACCGACTGCACCACCCAGGCGCCCCTCAACAATATAATTTTAACACAACTTTAATATCTTAGTATTAAATCAATTGACAGACACGTCTTTTCTGAACAAACCCTAGTCTCAAAAGCAATGTAAAGGTATGTATGATATAATAAAGAAAATACAAGTCATGACCCCTAACTTCAAAGCACTTAAAATCTAGCTGTGGAGCAAGTCTATTACCCATGAACTAGGGGTGAACAACACAAAAGAGTGCTGAGATTAAGGAAATAATTGTTACAGAAAATCCAAGCTCCTTCAGGGTAAGAGCCCTGTCTTAATCATGTTACCACTCCTAGCCTGAGGGTATGTTATTTGAGAACAGATAATAAATAAGATAAATCAGGGATCATGAAAGAAGTCTATAGACTTGATGTTATAGAAAATAGGAAGCTCTTAAATGCCTGGACAAGGAAAATGAAGTAATGAAGGTACTGTTTAAAGAAGATTTGTGTAGAATTGCTACACAGGATCATTGGAAGGGGCACAGTAGAGTACATGGGAGGGTTGGGGGAGGGGCGGTGAGATCAGAAGAATTGAAGGCCTGGGCAAGGATGTGTGTGTGTAACCATAAAGAAAAATGTGGGTACCACACACATTGCAGAGAAACTGCTTTGGAAAATGGTGACTTATTTGATGGGCCATAGACAAAAAAAGAGGATCCAAGAAAATTTCTTCTAAGCCTGGATGCATGTTTGCTACTCATAACGATAGGCTTGATAGAAAGGGAAAACAGTTTTGGAAGAAGGTCCTGATGGGTTCAATCTGGGAGATTTCACTTCTGAGATGACAAGGAGACACAGTAGAATAAATGACTAGTTAACACTTTAAGATAGAGGATAAGAGGCACGCCTGGATGGCTCAGTTGGTTGAGCATCCAACTTCAGCTCAGGTGATGATCTCATGGCTCATGAGTTCAAGCCTCGAATCAGGCTTGCTGCTTTCAGTGTGGAGCCCACTTTGCATCTTCTGTTCCCCTCGCTCTCTTCCCCTTCCCCACTCACTCTTTCTCTCTTAAAATAAAACAAATAAACAAAAAAATATATAGAATGAGATAATGAAAAGAAAAAAGTATAGATCTGTGTATTATAAACTTGAAAGTAAAAACAAAAGCCATTAACAGCTTCATTGGTGCATTAATTTAACACACATTTACTGAGTTCTTAGCATGTTCTAGCAAGTGCTACAATCATGGAAATGGAGTTATGGACATAGGAGACAATACCTCTGCTCTCACAGAACATTTTAATGAGGTAACAAACAAATAAAAAGAAATTGTATAATATGCCACATGGTAGCAAGTTCTATGGAGAAAATAATTTAGGGTAAGAGAAAAAAGTGTGATGGAAATAGTGGATTTTCTTGTTTGTTTATTTGTTTTTAAGGAATATTATGAAAGATCCATCTTTTTTTTAAGTTTACTTATCTATTTTGAGAGAGAGAGTGTGTGAGAGAGCACCAGGGAGGAGCAGAGAAAGAGACAGAAAGGATCTCAAGTGGGCTCCATGCTGCCGGTGCAGAGCCTGATGAGGGGCTGAAACTCACAAACCTGTCAGATCATTACTTGAGCTGAAATCTAGAGTCAGAGGCTTAACCAACTGAGCCACCCACATTCCCTGGAAAGACCCATCTTAAAAGATGATATTTGAATAGAGATTCCAAGCAAATGAAGAATAAGCCTTGCAAGTTTCTGGGCCCAAAATAAATGATTTTGTGCCAGGCAGAGGAAAGAGCTGGTATAAGCGTCCTGTGAGAGAAGTAAGGAGGTCAGCTTGGCTGGAGCAGAATGAACGAGGAGAAGAAGGAGAAAGGTGAGGCCAGAGCCATAGCTGACACCTGTAGAATCTGGTGAATCCAGGATGATTTTCAGTGTTTTCCCTGGAAGATGCTGGAGGCCAGAAGGAATTTGAAGTAAGCAGTGGCATCACCTAACTTACATTTTAACAAGATCACTCTGGCTGTTGTGTTGAAAATAAAACGTAGAAAGCAGGGGTAGAAGTGGCACGTTAGTTGGAGCCGATTGCGTTCAATCAGGTGAGAGATGACATAGTGAGAAGAGAGCTGATTCTGGATATATTCTGAAGGTAGAGCAAACAGCCTAACAGACGTTTAAGTTTATTTCATGAGAAAAACAAAGGAGACAAAGATGACTTTAAAAGTTTTGACTGAAGAACCTGGAAGAATGGAGTTAGTTTACTCCATCTAGTAAAATGGAGCAGATTGAAAGTAGCAAGTTTGGGAGAACATTAGGATCAGTTTAGGACATGTTAAGTTTGAGATGTATGTCCGATATATAAATGAATATGCCACAATATATAGTACTAGAGTTTAGAGCAGTGGTCCATGCTGGAGAAGTGGTTAGTGTAACACAGTACATAAAACCATAGCACTGAATGATACACTGTAGGGAAGAAATATAAAGAAAAAGAAGTTAAGTTGAGCTCTAAGACGAAGATGAACCAGCAAAGGAAATGGAAAATGGATGTCTATTTAATTAATTGGAGACCCGTGAGAAAGTAGTTTACTGGTACTTATATAAGGAAAATACTTCAAAGAGACATCAGATGGGTTAAATTCTCAGATCTAATGAAAGAAATGAGACTTTACCAATGGATTTAGTACTATGGACAAAATTGATGACCTTGATAGGAGATTGGTGGTTGGGATAAAAGCCTAAAAAGGGGCGCCTGGGTGGCTCAGTCAGTAGAGCATCCGACTTGGGCTCACATCATGATCTTGCTCCTCGTGGGTACAAGCCCTGCATCAGGCTCCATGCTGACAGCTCAGAGCCTGGAGCCTGCTTCAGATTCTGTGCTTCCCTCTCTCTATGCCCCTCCCCCTGCTTGCACTCTGTCTGTCTGTCTCCTGTCTCTCAAAAATCAATCAATAAATAAACATTAAAAAAAAAATTTAAGAAGCCTAAATTGAGTTGGTTCAATAGATAAAGGAGGAGAGAAATTGACAACAATAGAGGTAGGCAATTCTTGTAAGGAATTTTTATTCTAAGGCAAAGAAAGTAATACAGTGGAGATGGGAGATCTAGAACATGCAAAATTAAAGAACGTAAGAGAACTGAGCTAGATAAATAAACATTTTTGGTGCTGAGGATGAGAAAGCCCAAAAAATGAACTTCATTCATTTTACTTACAATGTTTCAGGCATTCTTTTAGTCATTAGGATACAACAATAAAAAAAAAAAATGGAAACAAAAAATTCCTGCTTTCACAGATTTATAATCTGCTGGTAAGGGATTTATAATCTGCTGGTAATTTTTTTCTTAAAAAATTTGCCAAAATTTGCAGTAAGCCCCAAATAATCTCTGCTTCCTGTTATTCACAGCCCGGTGTAGTCCTTTCTCCTTGAGTGTGGACTGGATTTAGTGACTTAATTCTGACCAAGAGAATATGGAAAAGTTGACAGGATATCACTACCATGACTAGGTTACAAGAGATTTTGCCTTCTATCTTGCTAACAGAATCCCTTGCCTTCTCAGTTTGCATGCTTTGAAGAAGGAAGCTGCCATACTGGCAAAGTCTATGTGGCGAGAAACTAAGAGCAGCCCCTGGACCACATCCCTGAAGGAGCTGAACCCTGCCAACAGCCATGTGCATGAACAGGAAAGCCAATGGCTTCCCCAGTCAAACCTTCAGATGTGACCCCCAATTCTGACTTAACGTGTGATTGCAATCTTTTGAAAGACTCTGAACTAAAGGACTCTGCTAAGCCACACCCAGATTCCTCACCCACATAAACAGGAGACAATAATGTGTACGGTTTCAAGTTGGTGAGTTGGGAATCATTTATTCTGTAGCAGTAGATAAATAATACAGTACTGCAGGGAAATCATCACTTACCAATTGTTCCAATGGAGGAATGACATCTTTCAAGACATGTTGTGAATGATTCCTCCTGTGTCGGGATATCTGCAAAAATATTGACATTAGATACTATTATATTATTTTTCTCAAAACAAGCTTTAAATGATTTAAAAGAGCATATTTTAGTAAAAGTACACAGATACATAACCATATTCAGATTCATTCAAGAAGTCAAAGTAGATATAAAATGAAAAGTAAATGTTTTGGACGTTAACTAATTTGAATTAAATGTGTACTCAAAGACGGCTGGCTGCAACAATATCTCCTGTTCCACATACTCCTTTTACCATGTAACCTTGATACCCTTCCTCACAAGTGGTGGGTCTATGTTCTTTCATTTTGAACCTGGGAAGAGCTTTATGGCTGTTTCAATAAAAAAAGTATGGCAGAAGTAAGTGACACTACATGATTTAAAATATTAGAGCATAATAATGTCATGTTCTTTTAGAACCCTCTCATTTGGAAAATATTCACCATGTTGTGATGAAGCGCAAATCATCTCACACAGAGAGAGCACAAGGAGAGGCCTTAGGTTTTCTGGCTAAGAGGCTAGCTGAGGTTTGAGCTACCAACCGCCAGTCATAGGAGTATAGTATCTTCTGATGTTTCCCTCTGCCAGCTATTGAGTCACACCCCCCCCCCCCATGTTTCAAGACCTAGTAGAAGCCTCAAACACTGTGTAGTAAAATAGGCTGTTCCCAATATGTCTTATCTGAATTTTTGACCAAGTTCTGTCAGCATAAAAAAAATCAGTGTTTTTTTTTTAATTTTTTTTTTCAACGTTTTTTTTTTTTGTTTTTTTTTTATTTATTTTTGGGACAGAGAGAGACAGAGCATGAACGGGGGAGGGGCAGAGAGAGGGAGACACAGAATCGGAAACAGGCTCCAGGCTCCGAGCCATCAGCCCAGAGCCTGACGCGGGGCTCGAACTCACGGACCGTGAGATCGTGACCTGGCTGAAGTCGGACGCTTAACCGACTGCGCCACCCAGGCGCCCCAAAAAATCAGTGTTTTATACCTCTATATTTGTATACCTTTTATACCTTCTACATCTGTAGAAGAAGAAGATGTATTCTTCTACAGATGTATTTAAACACACAATAATAAATAGCTAAGTGTTTTAGGAACAGCATTTTAAAAATGCCTTATTGTTTCTACCAAAGCATCAAAGGCAGATTCTATAATAAAACAAAAAGAGAAAAAGAAGGAATTTATAATGAAATCCTGTATTGTTTCATAACTTCAACAGAAGCTATAATTAATAATACTATTTTACTAGATAGGAATTTTCCAGTATTTTACATGAACAAGAGAGAGGTGGGTAGGGAAAGGGGGACAGGACAGGGAAGTAGGAAAAGAAAGAATGAGAGAGAAAGAGAAAGAGAGAGACTGGGGGATGAGTGTGAGGTATTAAAGAAATAAAGTGGGTCTGCCAAGTGCCTAGAAAAGAACTTTGGATGTCTTTGAATCTGGTTACTGGCACATGTAACTGACTGAAGGAATTAAATCAATGTCTGTTAAGATTTTGAGAGAATTGTATTACCAAAGAAAACAGAAGCCTGACCTAAAAAAAACCTGTGACTCCATACACCCTTGATCCCCACGTTTGCCCCACAAAACTGCATTATGAAGGCAGTACAACCTCCAAGGAAACCATTCTCTTCAAAGCTCACTTTAGATGCTGCCAGTGGGGGATAGCAGAGAAGGAAGAGCCTGTGGAGAACAGCGCCAGAAACCTTGGAGAACAATGGACATTGGGAATTATCCCAGAAAGGAGAGCCAGGAACTGACTCTGCGGCCAGGGCAAGGGTCTCACAGGGCCTGCCCAGCAGGCTTTAATGATCATTCCATCAAGTGACTGTGGCTGTTTACCATTTATTTCCTTTACAAATGAGAGTCTTTTGTTTGCTTGTTTCCTGTTATGGAGTTCTTGCTCCACCATTGCCTGTTGGATGTGATGGGAAAAACAGAACAGAGAACTTATTTTTCAAGTTCTAAACCCTTAACCCCCTGGAGAGAAATTAACCTGATGGAGAGAGTTATGTTTATCACCAGCTATGCTGATATTGGAGTTTGATGTGGTAACTGCATTAGAGTTTTGGTTGTCTTCTTTGGGGAGTCGGAAAGATATTGGAAGGCAGATGCCAACTGATATACGGTGAAGGGGAGGGAGGACTGTGACAAACCCTGATGCTTCCGCACCAAAATTGTGTCCTTTTTCTAGGGCACATACCTAGACTGCATTTCTCAGCCTGCCTTGCAGTTAGGAGTGGCCACAAAACTAATTTCGGACCAATGGGATGTGAGCAGAAACAATGCGAAGCTCTCTCAGTTGAAGGCTACTAAGCAGTGAGTGCTTTCCCTCTGTGTTCCTTCTTTCCTCATATGCTGGCTGGGAGTAAACATAGAGAGAGGCCCTGCAGGACGATGAAGGTGCAAGATGGACGAAGACTGAATCACCATGTGGAGAAAAGCCAAACATAGGCCAGGAAAACTCATTTTGTATTAGTTAATAAACTTGTTATTTTGGGATAATTTTATACTTAGAGAAAAGCTGTAGCAAGAGAGCTCCTGTAGAATTCTAACTGCAATGTAGTGAGAAATAAACTTCTATTTCTTAGAGCCATTGTGTATTTCAGAGAATTTTACAGCTGCTAGCATTACCCTAAATAAAACCACGATAGTTGATCTTAATTCATTTTGAAATGAATATATATTATATAGTATATAGTATAATTATACACATTATTTAGTATATATTATATAGTATATGTTATACATTATATTACATATTATTATATATGATATATGATATTCATATATATTTGGTATTTAAGCTTTTTTAAGGAACCAGGCACTTATTTTATACTGCTATACATTTGGAACTTACTTCTCTTAACTGTTAGTCATTATATTCAGATTTATTATCTTCACTGAAAATTTTATATGTCTTACATTCAATTTACAATGGTGGAAGAGTTCTGGGATTTTTGTTGTTGTTGTTCCATTTCTTCGAAACCTGTTGGATTTCCAGTCTTTAGTCCTGTCTTCAGCTAAAAATCATTCTCTTTGCATATAAACATCTCAAGCTTTAAATGTTAGAGAAAGTAGTATCAAGCAAATGTCTCAACAATACTGATGAATAAGCACTGGGCATTCTCTTATATCAGCCTTACCATTTCTTCTATGGCTAACCCATGCCTTCCTTTGTCCTACCACTACTAGATTTTGATGGGTGTATTGGCCCATCATCCTCTCCATATTCTCTTCCAGTGGCTATAGAAAGTTTTCCTATAAGACAATGCTTAAAGATGTGTTGTGTATGTATTGCGAGAGGCACAAGAGATGATTTTAGCTGATGAATGTTTTAATTTTAATTATCATTTACACAGTCTTAAGGTTTAGCAGAAAAACCTATCACATAAAGACATTTAACTGGTATGAATATATTTTACATTAAAATAGAGTATAAATGATACAGTTAAATAAATAATATGTAGTATGCAACATGAACATGGAAAAAAAAAAACCTACAAATGTAGTAAGTGAATGACTGAAATTTGGGAAAGAAGTTTTAATGAGAATTCAGAACAGAAATGACCAGTTACTCAGCACATCCTTAGTTCACCCTTGAAGGGAACTGTTGGGTCCATGGTATAGACAAGAACTCGAATTGAAAAATGGCACAGTATTATTGTCTGTAAACATGTATTCAGTGTTTATTATTTGTCAGGCACTGTTCTAAGTATTTTACATAAATTAACATACTTAATTGTCACTCCTAATGTAGAAACGCAGACACAGACAGTTTCAGTAACTTTAAAAATCCAGAGCTAGTCAAAGGCAAGGGTGTTGTTTAACCAGTACCTAAGCCTTTAAATATTGTACTTTATTGCTTTGCCAGGGATATAATGTATACGCATAAAGGCAGTCATCACATTCTTGGGGAACTACAAAGTTGAGATTTCCTGCATGCATAAGGGGATATTTCCAAGGTACAAATTTGAGTCAAACTTACAAATTTGTACATGTTTACACAGGAAGCTAGAATCAAGTTTCAAATCTGGTATGAATCATCTTAATTTTCCTTTAGGGAAAGTAATATTGCTTATCATTCCTAAGTCAATAAGCTAGCCAATCTATCATGTTCAACCAAGTTATGGAGATGCAGAGGAAAAAGAGAACTTTCATCACCTGTCTTTTGCTTTAATGCTCTTCTCGGTTAAGCATTAGGCACAGAAATGTGTTATCATCCCAAATCAGATTACTCTGACTGAGACTTATGATTTAGGAAATCTGGATCCAAACCTGCCTAGTTGTTATACACAGATATGACAAAAAGTTAAGATATTCTAAGACAGCTGTCGTTATGTAATTTACTTAATTGAAATAATAATTTAAAGAACACTTGAGGTCAATCAAAACTTTGTGAGGTAAGTTTGAAGGAAACAAAGGCTCTCCTAAGCCATACGTAGTATAAAATAACAGAAAATCTTATAGATTTGTACATGTTTATCTATCAATAGCTTATTATTAGTATCTGAAAATTTTGCTAATTTTTACAGGACACTTTCTTGAAAAACATTTCTGCCTAGGACATCAGATGTTCTTATTAACCATTCATTTAGCCAGTAAACATTTCTTGTTTAGTACCTAGTAGTTTCTAATAGTAGATGCTCAAAACATACTTGTTTGTTGATGTTATGAAATACAGCTAATGCTAGTATTGCAAAAAAGAGTACTTCATTTCGGACAGTCCTAATTTTTTCTCATGAACTTCAGGACTTTTTAAATGTATCTGATACCAAAAACCTATGTTTTGCTCTGCGAATTACTTCTGGAAACATTTCAGAGTATTAGCAATGGTGGGCTCCATTTTTCAATCTTAGATCCTTCTTACTTTTGCAGGAATTATTTTAATTTTTCTTTTTTTTAGGGTTTATTCATTTTTCAGAGACAGAGAGAGAGCATGAGGGGGAAAGGGGCAGAGAGAGAGAGAGAGAGAGAGAGAGAGATTGAGAGAGACAGAATCAGAATCTGAGCTGTCAGCACAGAGCCCGATGTGGGGCTCAAACTCACAGGACCATGAGATCATGACCTGAGCTGAAGTCAGACACTTAACCACCTGAGCCACCCTGTGGGCATCCCTGTGGGAATTCCTAAGTAACCATTAAATTTGGAAAACTTGAAAAGCAATAATAATATCAATAGCTTGATACTTTATTTTAATACATTATTTTCTCTGTGAGTTACAGAAGCATTTCTTCTGAGGAAGGCTTAAAATATGGCTTTTATGTATGTTTGTTCTTTCTTGTTTCCAAATGTTCTGAAATAGTATATAGATCCTTCCTCTAAACATAAGTGGACATGTATGTATATCTACCACATATTTATCTAAGTGTCCACAGCCTGATTTTTTTTCCTAGTTTTTACACTCTTGCATTATGAAATGTTGGTTTCAATACTATTTTCCAACTCCCACAGCCTGATTTTTTTTACTAGTTTTTACACTCTTACATTATGAAATGTTGGTTTCAATATTATTTTCCAATTCCCATTTGAGAATTTTATGAATTGCTACTTTTCAATTTATTTCCAGTATTTTGTAAAAAGAAACCTTAACCATTTAAAGTATATCTGGCCTATGTACTAAGAATGTTACTTCAGGGGCTCCTGGGAGGCTCCGTGGGTTAAATATCCAACTTCAGCTCAGTTGAATTTGAGCCCCATGTCAGGCTCTGTGCTGACAGCTCAGAGGCTGGAGCCTGTTTCAGATTCTGTGTCTATCTCTGCCCCTCCCCCACTTGTGTTTTCTCTCTCTCTCTCTCTCTCTCTCTCTCTCTGTCTCTGTCTCTGTGTCTCTCAAAAGTAAACAAATAAACTTTAAAAGAATGTTACTTCACAGTTTCTTTCAGAGTGGACTCCATTATGTCTTAACTATTTTCTGTCACGGTATTCTGCATCTTAAACAACTGAGCTTTACCAATAAATACCTGAGTTGTTGGCAGTCCCTCCTCTGAAGAGAAGAAAAAGTGAGGCCTTATCTTTCTGCAATGATGCCATCTTCCTATTGATTTATAATGTTCAATAAATAGGGATGATTTGTAGCTACCATTGGGAAAAAAAATCTTGAAATACAAATGACTTCTGACCTGGATTTTTGGGACCCCATATCAGATGAATATATCACTGAACTACTTTTAGATCAGATCTATGAGTTTCTCCTTCTTTGTTTCCACCTACTAGTCTCCCCACTCCTTCTTGGCCCCTTCTCAGGTACGCTAGCTTCATAATTGTGCAAAACAAAGTGGAAGAATGCAGTACTGAGGGTGTGCAATGCATAGTTTTCTTTAAATTCCTTTTTGTTCTTACTATATACATCATAATTAAGTTTTCTAGATATGTTTTCCACCAAAAAGAAAAATTAAAAAGTCATTTTTTGGAAGTGTCTTCTTTTTTTTCCTTCCATTTCTTCTTCATTCTAATCTATTTAAAGAATATGAAACTGATGGGTGGGACTAGTACTTGGTATGAAGTAAAAATAACAGAATTTGGGCATATTATTTTCCTGGTATAGGAAGGTCTCCTATGAAAGTTATACATAAACATGAAACATTCCACATAGCTCTGATTTTAAATAGATTACCATTTTTGATGAACGTTTAGATCTTGTGGCTTAGAGTTGAAATAAAAATCGCTTGAATAAAAGCATTAGTTTGCTGCAGCATTTTCCCAGACACGTACATTTTCTGAGGCGTACCTCCCATTAGCAACCTCCCTGGATACTTGGATTTAAAAACAGAAATAAATTTGTGGTCAAGTGTAGTTGTTATCTTCACAGTTTCTCAAAAGCTCCCCCCAACTCCTTCAATATATCCCAATTCTTATGTTCAAATCTTCATTTGTTTGGCCAAATTCTTTTTTTTTTAAGCTATCACAATCAGAAATTAAGAAAAGCTCATTTAGTTGTTACAATATAATAAACATCACCCTAAATGATGGCTGCATTTTTTAAATCATGTGTATGTGGGAGATAACTGCTTTGGATGGAAAAAAAAGATAATATATGAAGATATTATCCTATCATGCATTTAATCTTCTAATTTTGCCCGTTGGTGGAGACATGCCAGTTCACACATGTAAAATCATAATTACTCATCCACTAACTATATGTATTTTTCATATTCTTAATAGGAAGTAATGACATTAACCATAGAGAAACCAATTTCTTCTGTCTTGTTCCTTTTTAATGTACCACAGGTATATTACTTCACATTTAACATCACCTCCTCCCTCTGCCTGTGATATCATTCAATTCTCATAGTGGGCACTCATAAGCAAATGCTCCCCTTTTTGTTTGTTTGCCTCTTCCATAAGCCTCTTTTGCTCTATCTTGTCAGAAATCTGACACTCTATTTCCCTGCAGGAAATAAAAGGGAAAGATTCAAAAACACTCTGGAGGACATATTAAAGTTTTTCAGGTTTGTTGTTTGTTTTTTGTTTTTTCAGTTTGTTGAATATTCTTTGGTCAGCATCTGGGCCATCTGTGGTGTTCACCAGCCTTTCAATCCTGGGCCAGGTCTAGGTGAGTTAAGTTCAGCTTCAACCACACTTTATTATCTCCCAGACAGCCAAAGAGAAGCACCTGCTGGAATGATTTAACTTCCTAATATTTCTCCCTTGCTTTATTTATCCCAAACACATGTTCCTCCAAGAAGAAAATCAAACTACCTTACGCCTTCCTGTTGAAATAAAAAGTAGTTATATAAAGTGCACACAGACTTACTTGTTGCTAAATACTGTTTCCTTTAGTCCTCTCATTTCTTTTTTCATGCTTTCAATAGAATGTTTCTCTCCAAGAATTTTTTTCAGATTGAGAAATGTCATTCACACGGACCTTGGACACACTAGTATTTTAGCCTTTTAAAACATGCTCTTGAGATAAAAAGTGCCAGAGCCAGAAACACTGCTATACCTGAATAATACAATTTCCTACATTTTTTTCCTGCAGAGTACATTTATGTGTTGTCTTTTTAGTTTTTAGTTTACTTTTTTCTCTGTAGGTTCATTCGTATTTAGACATGAATTCCAAATTGATAGGGCAAACTACGTGCTAAAATAGACACATAAACATTTTATTCTACTCATAATACTATCATTGGTATTAAATCTAAGGCATTGCATACTTCGTTAGAGCCACAGCTATAAAATTACTATTGTTAGCACATAATATAGCTTACTTAAAACCTCCCTTATTCTTCATACAGAGCTATTACTCCATTGATAAAAAACAAAAATAATAGAACACCTGGGCCAAACTGACATTCTCTCCACAACTGCAAGTCATGTTATCTTTTAAATAAAAAGATTCTCTCCACAACTGCAAGTCATGTTATCTTTTAAATAAAAAGATTCAAGACAGCAGAACACAATACCAAGAAAACTATCTCATAAACACCTCAAAACAAAGGAAAATATTACACAAACAATTATTGAGGCCCCAGATTGTTAAAATGGTCTATCTAGTTTAGCCAAATTATAAACAAGTCACCATTTGACTATGTTGGACAGAAACAACATATAGCTAATTTTATAATGTTTAATGGTCCAAAAACTCTGAACAAATTAGAATCAAGTTTTATTTTCAGTCTCAAATATAAAGTGTCTTTCATTGACCTAAAGTGCTTAAGTTGAAATATTGAGTTTACGCCATACTTTTTCAGGTATATGTTCAATCACTAAAGAAGAGGTTCTATCATTTGGAAAGTAATCCATAATATGTCGTTTGATCCATGAAAAGTAAAGTGTGACAAAGATATTTACTCATACTGAGATTTCTATAGTCTGCTGACACCTTTCCTCATACATCATTATTTCTTAATGCAAAGCTTGGACATGTACTAACTCACTGAAAATGCTCTGCCTGTGTGTAAAGGTCACTTCTACAAGCATTGCAGGAGGCAAAGCTTTTCATAGCTGTACCATTCTTTCAAGATTTAACAGGTTTTTGGTCAAATATCTAAAATATGCACATGAAGACTCTCGGCAGCTTCAGGCAATATCTATTAATTGTATCTTTCCAGTTTCCTTTCTTTATGTATTCTTTGAGGTTTTCAGAGACCCCAAACTCACCTTCTGCTGCCGAAAAAGCAGATTTAGTTCTGAAGGTTAATCCAACTCAGCAGGATTGAAGGATGGCACTTTTCCTTGGTCGTAAGTATGTTGGCTCAGGCCAGACAGCTGTTAGGACATTCTCCTCTGGGAATCGTGCCCTCAACACCCACCGTTGATGCACATACATGGTCTACTGGCTGCCGACTTCCGTGCCCATCTGCTCAAATGGCATGGTGCCCACTCACAAGTTGGCTGGATCCTTGCCCTTAGTGTGTAGATGCCAGGCAATGATGGGTTTAGATGGGCAGCCTGCATAATACTACAAGTGACAATTTTTTTCTTTCTGTCTCTACAATATCTGTCCTCTGTGCCTTCTCTGAAAGGGAAACTCGTGTTTTTCCACCTTTGATTGTACCTGTGAACACTCATAGCCGTCCTCAGGTAGATGTGCAAACGTACCCAACCTGCCACCACGAGTAAGATGAAAGAGAGGAAAGGATCCACAGAGCCCCAGATGACAAGTTCTAACACTGAAATGGGTTGGATTGTGAAAATCCCGACCACCTGGAGTCTGTCAGAAGAAATTTAGCATGGGTGTAAGTGCAGCAGACCTCTCACAGATAGCAATGGCACCAGTAAATAGTTTAAGTTAGAGGACTTTTTGCCTGTCACAGCCCCAGCACAAATTACTTGCCTTGTACTGAAAAGGCACATACAACAGTAAATGTAATAAATCACCCAAAAAGAACAAGCCTAACGGGAACGCGGTTTATATGCTGTGGGGGGGGGGGGGGGGGGGGGGAGGGGGAGGGGCAAGGGTGCAAGCTATGATACTCAGACCTCAGAAATAACCCTGACCGGAGGTCCTAATGGAAAGAAAAAGAAACAAAAATAGCATCTCTCTTTCCAATCTACAGCAAACCCATAGAGAGGAATAGATTGGCATAGGAGGTTGTGACTTTAATGATCCAAAGCATATGAATGCTTGTTAGCAGACAGCAGACAGACATAAGTAAGAACAACAGTAATGGCTACATCTGCATCCTGGCCTACGGCACTCAAACCAATCAGGCGGCATTGGAGAGCAGTGCCCGAAGGTATGTTCAAGCCACGCTTTCCTTGTGTGTTTATTTAAGGGTGATTGAATTCAGGGTGTTGTCAGTCTGCCTTGGAGAATGGTTATCCAATGTGTAGGCATGATCTTTCTCCCTGAATGTGCTCTGTTGAGTGAGTTAGTTATGTGTGACTACTTGCTCTGTCCTAGTCTTTATACAGTGCCAAAATCCTCCAGTCCAAGTTCCAAAGGAACAGGGCCTAAAAACTTTTGGCTCCAGAATCAAATTAGGCTTCTCTGCTTCCCTAGCCAGAAATGCATAAATACCCAATGGCCAAAACCAAAGAATTTGACATTGTGGAATGAATAGAGCTGTCATATACCACTAAAGTGTGGAAATATCTAGCGTTTGAAGTCAAGACTAGTTCAACATCTTCAGTAATCAGAACAGACTTCTTTGGACACCTTCATGGGTTAGTCTGGCTTTTGAGCGAGAATGTTTCTGGCAAGCTACTGATTCCAGATATCAGAAATGCAAGAACATACGGTTTATAAGAGAAAATCTGCCATTTTTTTGCATCAAAAAATTCTCAAAGGCAGCACATTTTCATAAAAGACAAATCCCTCATCCTGTTTTCCTCATTGACCTTCAAGTTAGCACCACTTGCTTAGATGTATATACTTTAAAAAGAACTAATCAAAGAAGAGTAAGATGGAATACTTGGAAAAATAATATTTATGTGAAACTCAGCTTGGAATTATGTGGGAGAGTTTCTGGTAAAAATAGACAATAGGTATAATCACCTAAAACTCCTCAATCATATTACTAGGCTGTGATTATCAGTGTTCCCAGAGCAAATCATTTTCCTCATGATTTATCATGCCTTGAGGGTAAAACAGTAAAAATTACATACTACTAATTTATTGAAAATGAAGAAAAGCAGATGTCCTCTCTAAGGAATCTTGAGGGTAAGAATTATGTTTTACTCATCTTTAAATCCACCGAATTTAGCATAGTTAGGAATATATATTACAGGATTGGTCATTCCAAACTCTATATTGAACCTCTTTATACATGTGACCTATTATTTCATTCCATTAACCAAAACTTTCAATAGCCTATAATGTCTTCTTTAAAGTATCTCATTGGAAACATATTCATCATTCTCTTCAAAAGTCAGTGATCTTTTCCAGATAAACTCTTATAATTTCTCATAGGAGATTTGCCATCTTTTCTTACTGAAATAAGGTCAAATTTTCAAAATGATCCCTTCATTAGTCTACAGTTGAAATAACCAATACTGGTGGATGATAGCTCATTGATCTTTGTAGTATAGATGATACTTGGGGCTCAGGTTCCTCTTCTAGAGGGAAAAACTGATAAGTTATATATAGATATAGATAAGTGTGGATATAGGTAGATAGATATATTTCTGCTTTTAAATAGCATTACATAATCACGTAGATTATTATTCTGAACAGTTCTGTGTTCTGCTATCACTTTATCTCTTGACACCCATATTCCCTCAAATGTAAAATATGGCATAGCATAGTACTTATTCCTTATAGGATTACATTAGGAATGAAAACATTAATACATATACAGATTCGGCCATATGGTAAGTCTTCATCGTTATAAATTCCCCTGTATCAATTGTACCATTCCTTTTCCAGTAGTCCTTCTAACAAATATATTCTAGTAAGTAGGCAATTAATATTAAGCCAATATATTCATAAATCTTCAACGATTCTAGGGTACCTGAGTGGCTCAGTTGGTTGAGTGTGGAGTGTGGAGCCTGCTTAAGATTCTCTCTCTCTCTCTCTCTCTCTCTCTCTCTCTCTCTCTCTCTCTCACACACACACACACACACTTATGCTCTCTATTTATATATCTAAAATAAAAAATAAAATCTTCAATGATTCTAGAACTCTTTTAAAATGATTTGTTTCTTTACTTTAAGAAATCCCAATCATTTCCAGCTAGGATATTTTGAAAATATTTTGTTAGAAAAACCTTTAAACACTCAAGGAGAAGGGGTTTCATTGGGCATGCCCTCCAGGAGGTGAAAGACTTGGTGTAATTTTAGAATTTGCCTCCCACAATCCCACCTCTGGCCTTCAATAAATCATGTCCCTCCCACAAGCAAAACATATCATATCTTCCCATGATTCTAAAGAGTATCATCCTATTACAGCATCTCCTCTAAGTCTAAAGTCTCATTATCTAATCAAAATCCCACTCTCTCATTGGCTCAAAGACCAAAACATACGTACCTAAATCCAGTTTTGAAAGAGGTTGAGCTTCACTGAGATCAGCCATTTAGTAGCAAAGATGGGAATCAAATAGTTTGTTTCTATAGCTAGTGGTGTGCTATCCATGCTATGAAGTAGTTATGATCATTGCCCTCATTGCATAGACAATAAATCCAAGAACAGTGAGAAAAGACTATAAGTTAGTAAGAATCAGAGGCTCTTGGTTAAACCAGAGTCATGCGACTCAAAACCTCATACATTCTGACTCCAAATCTTTTAAATGCTGAAGCTACTGGCCCTCAAAGTGGATACTCAACAAATGCTGGTTGCCTGACCATCACACTGCACTGCTTGCAGATTAAAGTATGTAATAATGTTTATCATACTTTCCCTCAATTATTTTACACCTAAGTTCCTATTTTCTATTTTCATCATATTTCATAGAAGGAATCTTTATAGTCATCTTAAACATTAGCTGAGATGAAATAATAATAGCAATGTTTTAGAAATGAGGAAGATGAATAGACTAAAGACATATAAAATTTACCACAATATCCACTCAAAAATAGTGCTACAGATTTGTATTTGGTGAATCCTGGAACTGGAAAATGCCTATCTGTTCTAGATACCATACCATACCACACCATAAAGATTTTAGAATGCATTTCTAGTTGCAAGTGGTAGATTGGTCACATACCTAATCTCCCCTATTTACTAAAATCAGAGTAAAAGAATAAAAATTTATGTATGGAACATGAGAGTGTGAGCAAAAGTGGATGACAGATCTCAAAAAGTTTTGAAGATAAAATGTTTATGAAAAGGTAATTACTTTGTAAAACGAAAGAGGCTGCAACCTCAGTGTTTGCAGCTTGGAAGATGGGTGTTAATGACAAAATTTTCATAGCCCTCTCTCTCCCCACAGAACCTCCAAGAGGCTCATCACTCAGAAGCACCAGGTAACCTGAAAGACAAAGTAAAGATTGCCTACAACAGCCCCCACCCAGGAAAGTTGGACTCTAAGGCTCACTTGTTCATTGCATACAGCCAGATGGCTGTTCCAGAGCTGCATCAGACAGACTTTGAACCAAGAATCTTCCAGAGTCTTGAGTCAGGGTCACCTGCCATTACAGAGAGCAGACAGGACTGAGTGACTGTGAACGAGGGGATTAAAGTTTACCTACTAAGCAATGGGACCCTCAGCTCCCATGCTCAACCATTGTCCCAGAAATGCCAGAGGAAAAAAATGTATCCCTTCATCTAGAAGACTTGAGGAATCTTCTCTGGAAGAGCAAATGGCTTCAAAGTCCTTCAGATCCTGAAACTTGAATATCTTCAGTGAAAAGCCTCTTTGTGTGCGTTCTACATATTCTACAGAGAAGCTTGGCAGTCAATAAGCCCAGCACCTCAACTCCAAGCATACACAGAGCATTTTGGTGCCTCTGTTTAAAATATGTATATGCAGTCATGGGTCACAAGAAATTAATTACTATCTGATATAAAACACAATATTTATATACTGTATTTACAAATAATAATTGTATCATATAGAGTATATTATATAATACTATACAATTATATATAATAAGTTATAATTACTATATTATATACTTATTTATTGAGCACCATTTATGTAAGCAGCATTTTCTAAGTGGTGAATAAAATAACCTCTGATTTAAAGTTTTTGATTAAAGTCCCAAAATGGAAGAGAAATATCAAAATAAGCACACATAAAAAGGAACTCAAAATAAACAGAAATAATACCAAAAAAATTTTTTTAATATTATTGTAATATCCTCAAGAGATAAGAAAATATATAGGATTTATAAAAACAGTAATAATAATAAAGGCACTGAAAAATTTAAAAATATAAATGAGTATAATTAACATAATTTTTGGAGGATACAAATGATAAATGTGTCAGGAAATAGTGTTAAAAACAGAGATGAATTATGAAAAAGAAGAAATAAGAAAATAATCTAGGATGTCCAACATCTGCCATATGGAAAAATCCAAAAAGGAAAAAAAATAAATGCATGGTAAGAACTTTTAAAATAAAGTACAAGAGAATGTCCCAGAATTTTATGATATGAGCTTTTTGATTGAAAGAGCCTACTAAGTATCTAGTATAATAAATTAAGAAGTAGCTCATGCAACTTTATAGAAGTAGAAAGAATGAGAGAAAGATCGCAGATCCCATGGAAAAGGATGGGAATCAGAATGGTGATGGAATTTTCTAAAACTGACTGGAGTCTAGAGGTATGCTTTCAAAACTTAAGGAGAAAATATTATCAACCCAGAATCAGGTAGCCTGTTAAACTATCAATCAACAGAATTGAGCAAGAACATCTCCAGATATAGAAAGACTCAGAACATTTGTTTCCACCACATTCTTTTTGGGAAACTACTGAGGAAAATACTTTAGCAAAGTGAAGGATTTGACCAAGGAAAACAAGCCTTCAAAAGTAAGATGTATATACACAGGAACAAAGAGACACAATGAGAAGTTGTGTGTTCACAGATGTGTGTCGGGCCAGCAGAGACTTCCGCCCAAATTGAAGCAAGAAGATGGAAATAAATGGAAAGAAGATTTAAGAAAAGAAAAGAAAAGAAAAGAAAAGTAAAACGGGGCAATATTATTTCATGTTTCGGTGTTTGAGAAAAAGATTGATAGGAGTTTGACATATTGCTGGCATCTTTGGGAAAATTAGCTATAGATGTGACAAACTATAAGTAAATTAAATGAAGGCAAGTTGAATCCAAAGGAATGATGGTTATATAATAATTCTTGGTTCAACTGCACATATTTAGAAAAACACAATAATGGAAACTAGCAATTGAAAAAAATGTGATAGAGCTATAATGGAAAAAATTGAAGGAAGGGAAGTTATAGAGTGTAAGAGAGCTAATATTAAACTATCATAACAGAAAGTCAATGCATAATACCTAAAATAGATAAATCAGGAAAAATCAGTATATATATAGTGTTGAAAAATATGAAAGTTAATATAAAAAAGAATCAATAGCCATAACAAAAAAACCAAAACTGTTGAAGGTGGTTGCCTCTACGAAGTGAGATTAATGAGTAAAAGAGAAGCCAGAAGAATGCTATGTTTAGTGACAAGTTTTGTAGACTAATGTCTTAAATTAAAATTTTCTTAGGGGTGCTGGGTGGCTCAGTTGGTTGAGCGTTTGACTTTGGCTCAGGTCTTGATATCGTGGTCTGTGGGTTTGAGCCCATGTAGGGCTCTGCGTTGACAGCTTGGAGGCTGAAGCCTGCTTCGGATTCTGTCTCCCTCTCTCTCTGCCCCTTCCCTGTTCGCATTCTGTTTCTCTCACTCTCAAAAATAAACAAACATAAAAATATTAATAAAAAATAAGTAAAATTTTCTTCAAATAGTCTTGAGAGAGAGAGAGAGAGAGAGAGAGAGAGAGAGAGAGAGAGAGAGAGAGAGAGGGAGCAGGCAATTACACCTAATTGGATAAATGCTCAACCAGGACCCTCAGCAATCAATCTACACCACAAAAAAGTCCCACTTGCCTATCAGATCCTAAATACAAGTTAAATACAAAAGCAGTTATAAGTCTGATTCAGCAAGGAATAATTGTTACAGAATCACAATGGTAATAACCGGTGGATTCAAGCCCTGTGTTCACCATTGAACTGTGTGAATTAGGGCAAGTCATTTAACCTTTCTGCATCTAAGTTTCTTCATCTACAAAATGCAGACTATATCTTGTACCTCATGGAGTCAGGGGATGATTCAATGGGCTAATGCTGCTAACATGCTTATAAGAGCACCTGGTACATAGTAAATGCTCAGTAAAAGTTAGGTGTTATTATCAAAAGAACTCCTGAATTTTGCATGCTAACATAAGTCCTTTGAAAGTGAAGGCATCACCCTTTGAGCT
>NW_026526742.1:0-18966 GCF_024362965.1 Panthera pardus
TCACAAAACAGAACTGAGACGTGGGGGTCAGGCCAAAGTTCCGGGCACATCTTTCCTTGCAGGAAGCCAAAGCTCCCTACATAGGCCTGTCGGTTCTAGAACGCCTCAGGAAGGCAGGAAATGGCTCAGAGGCAGGACCACGACCATCTACGATGTGAGATCTCTGGGCTCTGGGTCTCCTGACTGCTAGGTCAGCACTCCAGCAGGCTCCTTGGGTGAGCCAGACCCCCATCTACCATGCTATGGGACTGGTTTCACTTTCTATCTTCAGAGCTGTCTTCACTGACACCAAGAAGCAAACGAAAGAGGGGTGGGTCTTCAGGAGACCCAGAAGAAAGAGAGCAAGTAGAGAGTTCAAACATCCCTGATACAGTGGAGCAGAAAAGGTGAGTGCCGTGTGCCTTTAGGAAACTCTTAAGTCACCCTTCGTCTACCTCTGCCCCTCTGTATTGGTTCACTCTGGCACAGGATCTCATTCTCTATCCTCATTTAATTCTTAAAACAATCCTGTGAGAGAAGGATGAGTATCCCTCATTCACAGAAGAGAAAACTGAGGCTCAGTAGAAACATGCCTCAGGTGAGGGACAGAATTTTCTCATTCCAAGCTCTGTGCCTTTCGTCAGTTCATACTGTCCCAGGTCCTTGGTTCAAAGAGTTTCAGGCAAACTTATTATTCACAGACTCTTCAGAAGCTCCACCTTATCAAAGAAGGCCTAACACTGACAAGAAACAATCTTGCCCATCAGATCTGTGGCCCCAACTAGCTGACCACAGGTCCTTTCCGTGGCAGCCAGGTTTCCGAGCTGTCCCTCCTCAAATGTTCCAACACACAGGAAGGAATCGTTGGGGTTGATTCTCTTCGTGATACTGCCTGGCCTTCTATAAACATCCAATTTCACTTCCTCCAGAGACTAAGGAAGAACGAAAAGAGGAGAAGGACTCAGATGAGACTTACATTAGAAGAAGAAATGGATAACCTGGCTTCACCACTTTCGAAACACTCCGTTCATCAGTAAACAGCAACCTCTTCTTCTTAGAGACTTCCCCGCCATCCGCGACAGCCTCGTCTCTACGGCCTGACTCCGATCCTGCACCTGGCTATGCACGACAACAGGCCGGTGTTTAAGCCCTCCAGCTGCTGTACCAGGTGATGAGTCAGGGTTTTCAGCTGGAAACAAATGACAAAGTTATCTTCTGATTCAGAAAGACAGCTGATACTTCAGACATGTGAGTGCTGAGTAAACAGCACCTCCTTCTACCTGAAGAAAGTTGGATTTCTAGACAAGAGCCCTGTGGGGGGTGGGATGGGTGTGGGGGGGGGGGTGGGTAGGGCGACAAAGCAACTGAATATCAGCTGGAGGGCAAGCAACTTCTAGCTCGTGATTCCCAGTCCAAAGGCTAGTGGGTGAGGCCAGAAATGTGAGGTCTAGGAACACTGGGTATCTTTCTTTCCTCCCTCCCTCCTTCCATCCAACAACACCCATCTCTCCCATATTCTTGTCCCAGATCCCTTAAGATTCTGGCAAGGACCAAACTCTGAGTGAATGAAAGCAGGACCTTTGCCTGACTCATTCACCATTGTCTTTCTAATGCTTCAAACAGTGCACGGCACACAGTGGTGCTCACAAAATACTTGCTGAATGAACAGATGAGTAAAATAAAAAGGCTCAGACCGTTTCAGACTGTAAGAAGTTGAGGTATACAACTTCTCAGTGGTGGGGTCACTGCGGAACTCCTTCCATTACACCAAGCTGCCAACAGGCTGAAACCCTTCAGAGATCACACCTTAACGGAAGGGGATATTGAAGGTAAAAGGACATCCGATTCTCAAAGGCGTGAGACTATAAATGCAAGCAAAGACAAGGGGTCTTCTTTGGGGTCCTTTACAATGGCTGTCAAATGGCCAATCCTTTGGAGTTTGGTCACCAGAACTTAGAGGGGATGTGCACCCCCAAATCCCAGGAGATTATAAATGTTAACCATGGAGCCTGGGTGCCTCAAGAATGTCTAGCTACTCTGAGATAACTTGACTCTCTGTGTTCATGGGTAATCAAAATGGTCAAAACTCAATGATCCAGCACCTGCAAAAAGAGGAAGCAATTCAACAGCCTCCACGGAGGCCTCGGCGTCCCCAGGATCCACTCATCTCTACTCTTCACAACATGTAACGTCACCTCTGGCACATTCGGTAGCGGGACTAATCTACAACCAGTTCTGGCCAGGAGGAGCACTGGGTGAGGGTCCTTTCTGAGCGGCAGGGCAATACACATGGACATGATTCTGTGACCACAGCCAACCCCACACAGTGGAACCGCTTGAGTTTCTCCAGATCATCACCCAAAAGGAAGTGATAAGCTTCCACTGCCCCAGCTGAATGAGTAGCTCCCTCACCTTCCAGGTATTTGGATGATACCTATCATTCCAGCAGCCAACGCGAGTAATGTAATATGGATGCCAGGAATACAATCCTTAAGGACAGGTACAGGGGGCCTGACATCCAGGAAAAGCACTTGACCCACGGGAGAAGGATCTCTACTCCTCCACACTTACTTACCATCTGAGGCCCTGCCTCAATTGAGGTGTTCGGCAAGTGCCTGGCTCTGAGAAAGCAGGTGGGGTTGGCAGGGGACTGCACTAGGTTCTCAGATCAAATGGGGACCACATCAAGGGAAGAATGGGCACAGAGCTGGGATGAAGAGTTGAAATGGGGATAGGAAGACGTCAATCTAACAAGATTGGGTAGGGGTGGTGGGAACTAGGGCAGCAAGAGTTGGGGGGTGGTTTAGCAAAGACTCAGGAATGAAGTGTCCTCAGGCTGGCTGGGGATGGAAAGAAAGTATGCGGTGGGCTTGGAAGTTAGGGGTTGAGTGGGTGAGGACAAGAAGATACATACAAGACTTGAGATAGGGCTGAGATCAGAGTTATCAAGAAGAGGGCGGTAAGCGCAATAGGGCATCTACTGTAGTGGTAGGTATTAAATGAGTGGGGGGAGGTGGGTGTTTTGGCTGAGCAGACCTTGGGGGGCTGAGCAGGGGGGCTGGGATAAGAAAGCTGAGCCTGAAAGGGGGTAAGCCAGAAAGACGGGGAGGGGGAGGGGGGGCTCGAGGAGGTTTGCGTGGAGCACTGGGATTGCCAAAGGGGTTGAGGGGTGAGAAGGAGATGCGTTAGAGGGAGGCGGAGGGAAGTGGCTGTCCTAGGGGTTGGAAGTGGGCTACCGTGGGGTCGAGTGTGGCTGCACTTACGCAAGACCAGTGGTGAAGGGGTGAGGGTAAGGGCTGGGCTCGGGTCACGGGTGGAGAAGAGGAAGGGGACGGGTCGGTCAGCACTGGCTGTTTGGGCTGAAGGCTCGGGTCCGAGTGGGGTAGGGTGCGGGGCTCAGGCCGGGAAGGGAAAAGGCTCTGAAGCAGGACAGTTTCAAAGCAACCAAGGGTTTGCGATCACGGACAGGGCTGGTGACCCATCGCCCGTTCTCGTCTCGGCCCCGCCGTCCCCTCCTCACCCTCCTCGCCCTCTGACCCCTAACTCACCAGAGGGAGCGGGGAGGGGGCGCGGGGCACTCCTGGCCACTGCAGCCCCTAAGCCTCCGACCAGGCGCTGCGGCCTCCCGGCCAGGGACAACAGGAAACGGCGCTCGCGGCGCCTGACGCCATCACGTTGGTTCGGCGTCCGGCCCCGCCCCCGGACCGCGGAGCCAAGCGCAGGGCCGGCGGAGCCTCGGGGCGGGGCCAGCGCTCAGGAAAGCCCAAGTTCCCAGCCCCAGAGCAGGTGAGTGATCTGGGAGGCTGGGGACTCTGCGACCCGAGATGCGCACGAAGAGGCGAGGCCACCAGGCTAGCCCACCAGTGTCGGGCGGAACGTGTCCTACTGCCCGCCCCCAGCAGTGTCTGCGTCTCGCTAGATCCCGGCCGCCTTCTGGGTTCACGACCTTGCCTGGGCACAGCACTATCTACCGTTGAGGCTGTCTGTTGGCCTCCTGCCCGGAAGGTTCCCACTTGTAAAATCGGAACAATAACGTCTACCCTAGTTTTGCCTCCCTGAGGGCATCAGTGCAGTTGGTGCTTCCCGCCTGGTGGTTCTCAGGAAAAGCATACAGGTTTTGATCACCCCTATCACCAAGGGAGCACCTTTAGGTACCCGTCAGCCCCCAGGCATGAAGCTTAAGGTTCTGGTTATTCTCATCTAGCCAGGAAGTTGTTTGTTTCCTTTACTTGGTAGAGTTGACATTTCTCTTTCACATGGACTCAGAACAAAAGGTCAAGAGTGTGTGTTGGTGGGGGTGGGGACAGATGTCTTGTGCTTTGGACACTTCATACCTGCAGGCTTAGGTCAAGTGGGATCTTAGGGCCTGAGTGTGGGGTGAGTACTGGGGTGGAGAGGTACTGCTACCTGCAGGTCCAGGGGGACTTTGGGGGTGTCTACAGGGCTGGTCTGGGAACGGGACAGTTCTTGGAAGAAAGCTCCACTGATCTGGGCCAGGCTCTCCATCAGCCTTTCTGGGAAGGGGAGAAGAAGGGGTCCCAGTGCCTGTTTCCATTTATAAAACCAGCTGTTGGAGATGTGGCACCTGAGTGTGTGCGGGCTGCCTCTTCAATAATTCTCTCTCTAGGAGCGAGAACCACCTCTCCTCGATTTTAGACTAGATGAATCTGAGTACATTTAGTATGGTTAACAGTTGAACAGAAAGTTAGAAATAAGGACACGGAGGGATGCCTGGGTGGCTTGGTCGGTTAAGTGTCTGACTTCGGCTCAGGTCACAATCTCACAGTTGTGAGTTCCAGCCCTGCATTGGGCTCTGCGCTGACCGTGCAGAGCCTGCTTGGGATTCTCTCTCTCTCTCTCTCTCTCTCTCTCTCTCTCTCTCTCTGCCCCTCCCTCGCTTGTGCTCTCCCTCTCCAAAGTAAATAAACGTTAAAGATAAATAAATAAGGACACAGAAGCAAAGCATTATCTTAGCGTTAAACAACTTGGAAAGTAAGGAATTTACTGGGAAATCCAGTTTCCTGGGCAAAAGGATAGTGTTTCTGGTTATAATTATAGCACATCAAGAGCATCAGTGTCTTGATACAAGCATGCCCTCCCCCAGATGGAGCCAGCAACATTCCTCAGTTCTTCCAATGAATTTTTGCGCAGCCGCTGTCTGCAAAAGCTGTGGGAACCCCGCATGGTAATCTCTTATCTATCTTTTCAGGAGCCCCTGTCTCCTGGTCTTCTCTTACTTCTCAGGCCTCTCGGCCCCTCTGCAAAGTCTACGGGCTTGTCCTCCTCTCTCCATCTTACTCTGGCGCACATTTCCACCATTCGTGGGCCACGAGTCCACCAGGTAATCTGAGGCCGGAAAAAAAAATCTCCCATTACCCTGTTATTTGAGCAATAATAAAGGTACGTGCAAAGTGCCATGGTGCCAGAGAAGAGGCCTTGAAGGTTATCCTGGCGGAAGCAACTTTTATCTGAGCCTTCCGGGTGGACACAGGAAAGGGCAATGCCTGCGAAGAGACTGGTAGAGAAACGGCCGGTGGGTAGGAATGCAGACTGAGCTCAGGGGAGGGTGCACGGAGAGGTGGAGAGGAAGCTAGGAAGTAAGGCTAGAGTAAGGGGAGGGGGCTTAGAATGGAAGGGGGAGATAAAGACAGATTGGGCAATGGGGAAAGGGAGGAGGCACAGACACAGCTGGAGGCCAGTGCAGGAAGGGCTCAGACGCTCACAAAGGCACTGGTCTGTCAGATTTCAAGCACTACGCATAGTCATTCAAAGCCAGGCAGGAGGACTGCAGGCATCTGAATTTCTCGGGGGTCTAAGGTGTAGATTCCTGAACCCCGCCCCTGCCCTGGAGAGTCACTCTGGGATGAGGTCCAAGTATTTAGCCTTGACCCAAACCTTTTCTGCCTCTTGCCCTACCACCCGTGGATCTGAAGGGTGAGAAAATGTGAGAATCTCTCCTTAACCTAGGAGCTGAAGGGCAAGGGATTTAACAGGTGTGGAAAATAGAGGCTCCTATTTGCCAGATAGGAATTTTGATTTATCCTTAGCAACCACCCTGAAGGTAAGCACCATTGTTATCCCCATGGCATAGATGATAAAACAGGCTTAAGAGAGGTTAAGGAACTTGGGGGCCCAAGGCCATACAACTCATAATTACTACAGGTGGGATCCTCACCCAGCTCTGATTCTAGCTGGAGAACTAGCATAATTCAGTGGCCCAGCAAGTGGGCTTTGGAGCCGGGAATGCTTAGGTTTGAATACCGGCTCTACCCCATACTGTTTTCTAGGCCTTCCCTAAGACAGCGCAGGGCCCAGCACAACCCAGCAAGTGTGGGCCTGAGACCACTGCCACAGTCAGTGGTTTTCATAGGCCCCTCGAGATGGCACCAGAGATAGAAACTTCTAAGTTTGATTGGTGGTTAGAAAAGAGAAGTAAATCACAACACGCTGAGGCCCCTCCGCCTCAGGCAGAGGGGCCAGAGTGTGTGACTTCCGGGAAGTTCCCCAAACTATCTGAGCCTCAGTTCCTCATCTGTAAATTGGGGAAAATATCAGTTGCCATGAGGATTAAATAAGATAATATCCTCAGGACGGTTTCTGGTCTGAAGTAAGCACTTGAGGATAACTAGCTATATTATTATTATTATTATTATTATTGTTACAGTTTTGGCTAATTCGTACCTACCCAGTTCAGTCAGATCTCCGTTTTCTAACTGGTCTTTGAGCACTGGAGTGAGAGCCTCTCTTGTTTGAACCCCAGATGTATGCTTACTTGGTCTCTGACCGAAATCATCTAAGCAGAACTAATGCCACCATTTCTTTTGAAACCGGAATAGGTAATGTTCTCATGGCTTCTGTTGCAGGAAGCTGGTTCTTCCCACTCTCTTTAAAAAATGGATTTAAAGGGTTCGTAAAAATTATGTGTCAATTCTATCTCAATAAAGTTGGACACAAATACAGCTTTGAGGTGCCGTTGACAAAAGAATGGACTCTTTAAGCCTCCCAAATGTTATCACACATAGTTTACAGTTCAAATAGTACGACATGAAGTGGTGAGGAAACAGAATGACCCGCAGCAGCTTCTTGCCTCGACCATCCCCACCCTCCTGGGCCAGCTCGCCAGTCCTCGGTCCTCCTTACCTCTCGCTGGATCTTCTGGTGCTTATCTCCACCTATCTTGTGTTTCTAGCTCTTAATTCTTCCATTTAAAAGAGTTTTTTAATTTTTTTTTTTTTTTTGAAAGAGAGAGAAGGAGAGAGAGAATCCCAAGCAGGCTCTGCGCTGTCAACACAAAGTCCGATGCGGGGCTCGAACCCACGAACCGTGAAATCGTGACCTGAGCTGACGTCAGACGCTCAACCGACTGAGCCACCCAGGTGCTCTGATTCATCCATTTTAGACACTATCTGTGGACTTCCTAGCAACACAGGCAAGGAGTTAGGTCTTTAACACCCCCCACCCATTCCATTCTTGGGGTTTAGTTTTGTCACTCTTGCCCCATGATTGATAGTGGTTGCAGAATTGTGACTAGGTAAGCATTGTTCACCGCAGAGCTTGCTCATGTAGTCCGATGGCACTCGTTTCTGTCCCCTGACCCCCCGGGGTTTAATTTCTTCTCCTTCTCTTTCTGTGCTGCCCGCCACGATCACTCCTCCACTCCGCTCCAGTGCTCTGGCATGACAGTTAGTGCCGTTTCCCTCGGCTACCTCCTTGACCTGTCATACGCTGCTGTCCTGGAACCTTCCTTCGCTGCTTCCTGGGCTGGGGTTTTCCTGGCTCCCTTCTCTTCTTGCTTTCTTTACTCTCTCTCTTAATCTGCAGTTAAGAATCCCTTTCTAATATTAAAAAATAGAATGGTCTTCGGACCTGCTCGTGATCGTAGGGATCCTTTCGATATCTATTAATTGGGACAAAAAATACAGAAAGACCAAAAGTTACTATGAAGGCACTCCTGCTCTTAAGTGAATTTGTGTTTTACTCACAATAGCATCTATGAACGTGTGAAAGCCTGTTCAAAGTTTAGGCTTAGGGTTAGTTCAATCTAGCCTCAATGTCTGGTCTTCCATTTGTCACCTCGCCCCCTCAACTTGCCGTGAGACAACCCCCTCTCTTGACTTTCTATTCAGTTCCTGTGCCCTAGCAGAGACTTAAGTACTGGTTTAAGGCCCACCTTGCAGGTGCACGCTGACCATGGCTGGCCAATCAGGGTCTCCTCCTGCCAGATACAGGGTCCAAGCAGACCAATCAGAGGCTTTTTGAAGACTGGCTTTCCTTTATGAGGCTTGCTCAACCTCAGTGGAGAGTTGGAGTTACTAACGACTATCTTTGCAGTCTTGGGGCATCCATCCTGAAGCCTGAAGCCGTCATGGAGGAAAGCACAACTGAGGGATAGTTGGGGAGAGAATGACGTTTGAGCGCTAGATGCGGCCAGCTTGAAGATCTTAGGCTTCCCGGTTATGTGAGCCGATACACCGTATGACATTTTTGGCTTAAGCATATTTTAGTTGGATTTCTTTCACTGGGAGCATAAAGAGCGGCGACTGATATCCTGTCTTTGTGAACTTGGGCAGGTTATACAAGCGGTGCGTACAGACTTGGACCGTGACAACGCAGCTCCCACTAGGTCCCCTATGGCTGCCCTGTTATCAGCCTGAGCCTGAGACAGCTTGACATTGAATAGCCCGTTTTAGGGACTGGAGGAAACGACTTACCATGAGTCACTGCCCTAAAATATGCTTTCTACCCACATGCCCGGTGCCTGGAATTCTGTGGTGATGGTGGCATTCCTCAGGGTTAACCATGGCTCTCTTCAAACGGTTCTCCTTTGGAGTGTGAAGTCTGCGATATTTAACTTGTAGAAGTCCTTTCTTCTGGAGGTCCCTCTGGCAGGCAGTGGATCCAGGATGCGGTGTAGACAGACCTAGGTACACATCTCAGTTCCCAATGGCACAGTCCCTTTGCAGCTTTGCGGGCAAACCCCTAGCACTGTGTGCTGACCTTTAGGAGGTCAGTCTGTATCACATAAGGAATCCTACGCAGAGAGTGAAGAAATGGTCTCAGATTCACCCAGTAATCTCCCTGAGTCAGCCCTGAGGGCAGGGCCTGGCCCTAGGCGTTGGGAAGAGGAAGGAGATGTGATTCTTGTCTTGTCAGGGCTCCTGACCTAATAGAGAACTGCGGTTGAGTCTTCACATGGACGGACGCTGTCTTTCACTCTGCGCCATTCGTAGGTGACGCCTAGAAGAGCAGGGCCACCGTGTTGTAGCCTCTGACCCAGGACTCTGTCACATTCTGGGAGAGAGAATTATGGGCCCTCCCCGCATCCCCGCTCCTGCTGTGTCTCCTCGTGGCCACAGTGTACTTTCCCATCCCCTGGCTTGGGGCTTGGGGCTGGTTCCGTGCTTAGGCTCGAAGAGGCCCGATGGCTCTTTTGCTTGCTCTCTTACGCTTCTCTTGGGTAGCCGCTGCCTCTTCAGCCTGGGTCCCGGCAGCAACACAGGGAGAAAAGACCAGCAGTGAGAAGCAGCGCCGATCCAGCCAGCAGGGCATTAAAGTACAGCGGTAACGGCCAACCTGTGAGAATCGGTTTCCCAGCCTCCTCTGAGTTTTGAGGATGGTCTATTAGTTAGCACTGTTGTGGCAAAAGATAACAGATACATGGATTCCCTCCGTTATCAGGTTACGTACAGGTTCAGCTGCTGCAGTAGAGACCCAACACAACAGTGGTTAAGTGATTTTTTTTAATTCTTTTTTTTTAATCCTTTTTTTCGGGGGGCGGGGGGGAGAGTGCAAGCGGGGGAGGGGCAGAGAGAGTGGGGCAGAGGATCCAAAGCGGGCTCTGTGCTGACAGGCTGACAGCACAGAACCCGATGTGGGACTCAAACTCACGAACCCCGAGATCGTGACCTGAGCTGAAGTTGGATGCTTAACCGACTGAGCCACCCAGGCGCCCTTTAATTCCTTTGTTTTTAAATGTTTATTTATTTTTGAGACAGAGACAGAGATTGAGTGGGGGAAGGGCAGAGGGAGACACAAAGTCTGAAGCGGGCTCCAGGCTCCGAGCCGTCAGCACAGAGCCCGATGTGGGGCTTGAACCCACGAACGGTGAGATCCTGACCTGAGCCGAAGTCGGACACCTAACCGACTGAGCCATCCAGGCGCCCCAACAGTGGGTTAAATTAAAAAACAGCTTCTTGGGGGCACCCGGGTGGCTCAGTCGGTCAGGTGTCTGACTTTGGCTTAGGTCACGATCTTGCCGTTCATGGGTTCGAGCCCCACGTCGGGATGTGTGCGGACGGCTCAGAGCCTGGAGCCTGCTTCACATTCTGTGTCTCCCTCTCTCTCTGCCCCTCCCCTGCTCATGCTCTGTCTCTGTCTCTCAAAAATAAGTAAACATTGAAAAGAAATTTTTTTAAGAGGCAGCTTCTTGATCTCTCATATGATAATCCGGTTAAGTACTGGATCTGGGGCTGGTTCGGTGGCTCTTATGTCAGGGAGCCAGGCTCCTTCTGTTTTCCTGCTCTACCACCCTGGGGTGTAGCCCTCATCCAGACGAGGCCTTTGTACCGTTGAAATCTTCATTTCCTCCACAGTGTGGCGCCAGACCGCTCTCTGCCGCTGCCCTGGAAACACACGCAGCCTAAGCACCATTCCTGCCTCTGCTCTGGGCCTCGGGACTTTTCTTCTTCTTGAATGAGTGTGCTCCCGCCCCCCAGCTGGTGCTCCACGCCATCCCCCAGGTCTCAACAACATACCCCCACCAGGACCACAGGAGCCAGAGCTGGTCGTGCCTGGTGGTCCTCAGGACTGAGAGGCCCTGACCTCCGTGGGGGCAGGAGCCGGCCAGCATGACCAGTCGGGACTCCCAGGTTAAGAATCCAGTTGAGCCTCCTGGTCATCCTCAATCTGCTCTGCCCTTCGTCTCCCACCCCCAAATCCCTGCCGACCTCCAGCCCTGAAGAAGCCGGAGAACCTCTGCTTCCCCCACCTCCCCGTCCGCCTTGTCCTACTTCAGTCGTTTGGTGAGCATAAAAAGGCCTGTCAAAGTGGTCCCTCTGTTTGGGGGATGGGCTCAGGAGGGGTGGGCATGTGGGTTCGGAGGGTGACAGATTCTTTCTCCAAATGCTCGCCAGGCTCCTCCGAGCCCTCTTCTTGATTCGACCTTGCTTGGCCTGTGAAGGCGAACAAACACGGACGTGGTTGCTGGCAGCTCGTGGCCGCATCCCTAGTAGGACCCTAGCCTCCCTTAAAGTGCCTGCCTGCAAAACTCCTGGCTGTCTAAAGGATTGGCTGCTGAGTCCAGCCAATGCCTGAAGATCGGGCCCCTGTCTCCCAGCTTCTGTGAGAGGGCAGGAGCTTAACTTTGAGAAGTGTCAGCAAAGCCAGATGGGTCTCATATGGGCCAGCGTCCCTTCCTGCTTTTTGTCATCTTTCACTTCTGATTATAGAGCCCCCCACTCATTCCCTTCCCTAGTCCCTCATTCTCCCTGTGAAATACCCCATCACCTCTGTAATAATCCCAGTCGGGTGCCTGCTCACGATGAACCCTTTCCCCTACGGCACTGCAATACTATGTTACTGACTGAAATCTGTCTGGATTACTTTAAGTAGTGTCTGCTTTTGTTTGTTTTCATCAGGGGAGGTGTGCAGGATCAGCCTTTTAATTTTTTTATTTTTAATATTTATTTTTGAGAGAGAGGCAGGGTGCAAGCAGGGGGGTGGGGGAGGGGCAGAGAGCGAGGAAGACACAGACTCCAAAGCGGGCTCCAGGCTCCGCGCTGTCAGCACAGAGCCCGACGTGGGGCTCAAACCCAAGAACCGTGAGATCATGACCTGAGCCGAAGTCGGTCGCTCAACTGACTGAACCACCCAGGTGCCCCAACAGCCTTTGAAATTAAATTATTTTCGGGATCAGCTTTTTAAGTAAGCATCCCAGGGATGTTTGCGTGTAGAGGTCCAAAGGCTGTATTTTGAGAAATCATGTTTCCCTGTGGAGATCTTTTCTCTGGCAGCCCTTTTGAATGGGGGCTGTTTTCTCAGATACTGCATTGCCAATAGTCCATCCAGCTTTAATTCCAGTGAGAACGTTCCAGAGATGAAACTAAGAATCAACGCCAGGCGCTTCTCCAGTCACCTCTGGGGTTGAGTGTATGTCGTCAGCATCTAGCGCCTCACCTGCTGCCCAGCTAGAATGACACCTTTCAGGGTTTCTGACTTAGGAACACGACCACCAGGTTACTCCACGTGGACACCACCCCCCTTTTACAAAGCCTTTGAACACCCCCCCATCAGGAGGGGTTTGCTGGATGATGTTGGTTGGCTCTTGACACCCATTTCTAGCCCCTTCTTTGCAGGTCCTGGAAACCCATGAACCATCGTTCACAGATTCCCTCGACAGCAGAATTGTGCCAATAAAGCGTACCTGTGTGAAATTTGGAAGGCGGAGGTGGAAGGAGGTGGAAGCCATGCTTTTCTCCTCTGTAGCAGCAGACATGCGGGCCGAATGTTGGAGTCCATACTCCCCACCAGTCAGGCTTGGGGCCATGGGGCTGTAGTGACCCCGGCAGTGGCTTCCCGAAGTTTCCTGACCGAGTGGCAGCAGCAGCTTTGAATCTATGGAGAGCAACTGTGGTAAAGTAACCTGAGAGCTAGTGGTGCGATTCCCCCCTGGCCCTGACCTTCACCACCGCGAGCCCCACCAGTGGTGAGCACCAATTGCTTGTATGACCTTTGTGTGTGTGTGTGTGTTTGAAATATCTAGAATGGTTTGTTTTCCTGGCTATGGTAGTTTTAAAATATGTTCACAAAACTGAGGGTTGATGGGGGGTGGGAGGGAGGGGAGGGTTGGGGATGGGTATTGCGCCTGGGTGGCTCAGTTGGTTGAGCGTCTGACTTTGGCTCAGGTCATGGTCTCACCATTCATGGCTTCGGGCCCCGCATTGGGCTCTGTGCTGACAGCTCAGAGCCTGGAGCCTGCTTCAGATTCTGTGTCTCCCTCTCTCTCTTGTTCTCTCTTCAAAATAAACATTAAAAAAGATGTTTTTTGAGGAATAAATGTTTATTGTTGTTTTTAAAAAATTTTTTTAAATGTTTATTTTGGAGAGAGAAAGAGACAGAGACATAGAGTGCGAGTGGAGGGGTGGCAGAGAGGGTCATAATCTCGTGGTTGGTTCATGGGTTCGAGACCCGCATCGGGCTCTGTGCTGACAGCTCAGAGCCTGGAGCCTGCTTCATATTCTGTGTCTCCCTCTCTCTCTGCCCGCATGCTCTGTCTCTCTCTCTCCCTCTCTCTCAAAAATAAACATTAAAAAAATTAAAAGAAATACGGCAAGGTAGCATTTGAGACTGATAAGTATTGTGCAAATTTGAGGTCGTGTTATAGAAACAACATTTTCTAAGCTTCACTTTATGAACCACATTTGAGCTAATGGAAATATTCCAAAATAGGAGAATGGAGTTGCCTGGAATCCCGGCCCACACTTCGGGAAGCCCAACTATGCACAGATGGGTCTTCTTGGTTTCTCGTCAGCTCTGTCTCTGTGTCCACCTCTCTTCTTCAAAAAGTCACCACCGGCCCCCGCTCCACCCAGCTCATGAAGGAGTTTGAGCTGGCATGAGGAGTTTCTGCCCTTGTGACCTAAGAGTGACTAAAGGGCCTAGTACTGCGCCTGGCTCAAAGCAGGTGCTCAACAAACAGTAGCGGCCACCATCCTCATCGTTATAATTATTGATTCTTTGATGGTAACCATGGCTTAGACGTCTCTGTACCCCTGCACCCTGCAGCAGGGCAGTATAACCGTCAGCAGGCTTTGGAGTTAACAGGCCTGGATTAAACCCCTACCTGGCAGTTTTGGATTTGCGGCCTTGGGCACCTGAACAGGGTACCTACATCCTTTAAGCCCTGTCCCCTTATCTGCCAGATGGGGATAATAAAGTATGTTTTCACGGACTGTTGGGCTAAATTAAGACTGCAAAACACCCAACCCAGGCCTTGACACCAAGTAAGCAAATAGTAAACTAGGTGCTGCTGCCGCTTCCGATTACTGTTACTCTCTAGTCTTGTGCTTTCAACACAGTTATTTGTTGGCTCACTGAAGTCACCACACAGAGACAGACACTTGGTGGCCGTTCTCACTAAAACGCTGGGGGAACGGGAGCAGGCACCAGGAGAACAGGTGTCCTTGCCCAGCAGCAGCAAACTAATAAAGCCGAAGAGGCACTGATGGGCCAATCACCCCGCTTGGAACCGTTCCTACCAACCCTGCCAAACCTGCTGGGCTGTGCCCCAGTCCTACTGTCCCCTCGGGGGACTCTGTTGGTGGCCAGCGGTTGGTGCCATATTCCATCACCTATCGCTAAGCCACCAGCATTTATTTGGGGGCATTTAAAGAGATTGTCAGGGGCGCCTGGGCGGCTCAGTCGGTTAAGCATCCGACTCTTGACTTCAGCTCAGGCTGTGATCTCACGGTCGTAAGATCGAGTCCCTCGCATCGGGTTCCACACTGAGCACACAGCCCGCTTGGGACTCTTTCTCTCCCTCTCTCTCTGCCCCTCCCCCCTTGCTCTCTTTCAAAATAAACAGACATTAAGAAAAGAGATTATCAAACCTTGTTAATTCAGGATTTCTTTTATTCACTACTGTATTTTGACTCTGACGTCCTTTTTCTAAAACCTGTCATTCATGTACTCAGAAAGCATAGATGACTTCATTATTTTTAATGTTTATCTATTTTTGAGAGACAGTGTGTGAGCTGGGGGGAGGGACAGAGAGAAAGGGAGACAGAGGATCTGAAGTGGGCTCTGTGCTGACAGCAGAGAGCCCAATGCAGGGCTCAAACTCCCACACCATGAGGTCATGACCTGAGCCAAAGTCGGATGCTCACTGGACTGAGCCACCCAGGCACCCCGACTCCTCCCAACATCCTAAATGTGACTGGTTAACGCCCTCCTCTGCAGAAGTGGAGGGATGTTTGCGTCTTCTGCACGTTGTGCTGCATTATCTCTTGGAATCGTGCAGCCCTGATCTGAGCTGGGTAGGAAAGCAGTGGTAGGTGTGGTGCTGGGCTGAACTGGAGAGAGCCCAGCCGCACGCATCCGACCCTCAGTGGGGTCAGCAGAGGCTAGTGGGGTACAGGTGAACAGTAAGTGCCCCCACCAATAAGTTTTCTGAAATAAAGGCCTGAGCAGGGCAGTCCTGGGTAATTGCTGCTCTCACACATTCTTTACTCTAACCCTCCAGCATCTCCCTGCTAGCTCTCTGAGGGTGGGGACTTTTTTTTTTTTTTTTTTAAAGAAAACAAACAAAAAAACCCAATGGGAATTATCTACTAGCTTGTAAGGTTGAGGAACACCCTACTTCCAACTACACATTTTGTGTCTGAGTTTGAGCTCTTGGGAAGAAAGACAGGCCTCAGCCCTACAGTGGAGGTCGGCTCAGCGATCCAAATATTCTGGCAACCCCAAAGACCTCACAGAGGGGCCAGAGAGAGATGATCCTCTATGGGCAGGGGGTCAAGCGCGTTGTGAATAACTGGTATTTGGTGAGCCAGGGGAGAGAGCACCAGAATAGGCTGTTAATTAACTTAATAGTCTAAGCCCCTTGAAGATACGTTTTCCAGTTTCCAGAGACTGACCGTATCAGGGAAATGACGGAAAGACGCCCCGTTCACCCTACTTTGCCCATACTGTGTCTTGTGGAAATACTGGCTACCACGAGGGACTCTGGCTTCAGTCCTGCTTCTCTCGCCTGTGGCCCCTGTTGTCTGTAGATAAATATTTAACCGTTTACGTTTTAATTCCTTACCACGTGGCTAGAATTGGTTATGGATTTATACATTTTAATATGAGAAAAACAAGTATTTTATAAGCAATGCTGAGAAGCCAGTATCGGAAAGTAAACTTTGTAGGTGGCCTGAGGCAGGACGGCGTTCACTCTGTGGCAATCTCACATGCTGTCTCACTCTCGTCACCCAGCTCTTCAGTAGTGGAATCTGTGGTCCGAGTCTTCTCTGCTGTGGCTTTGCCAGCCTCCCTGGGAAAAGGAGAAGAATGCCAAGGCTTTGACTCTCGAAAGGAACAATTCAACTCTTCATAATTTCCTCGTTTTAGAGAAAATCTTCCCCAATCACGTACCCTAGTTCCATCTTGAAAATCTCATCTTCATCAGAAGAATCCTTGTCGTGTAGCTTCTGTGCCATGTTTTTCTTGCGTGTGGCATTGAGGGGTCTGTACATGTCCCTAAGCCAAAGTGGCCGCCTTCTCCAGAAAAAGCCCTCCTAGAAAACAGAAAGGACAACGTTAGGTCTGTTTCCCCTGCCTTCTCCAGCCACGGTACTTTATCCTCCTCAGATTTACCTGATTGTCACTTTCCTCTGAGCATCTCTTACGCAGCAGAGATCCAAAGAAGCCCCTTGAAGGAAACACACACACACAGACAATTAGTGATTCGTACCATTTTCCATGCCTCTCACAATGTATTTCTCCAGTCTTATTAGCAAGCAAAATCAACACAGACCTGGGATCTCAGAAATAATTCCATACATGCTGGGCTTTCAGAATTTTCCTGTGTCTGTCCATAATGGCCCCACAGTGTCCCTGGGAGACCTTTGTATGTAACTTGACATGAAGTATAGGCAGGATTTTCACCCTGCTCACCTTCTGGCCCTTGGCCAAGTGCCCTTGTGCAGTCAACAAACTGGGTGACCACACGGCAGAAGCACCTAACTCTCTCCAGAAGCATTTTACATCAGTCCCCGCCAGGCTTAGCCTCACAGGCATCATTTGCTGGCGGGTGGGGAGGTGTTTCTATTTTCCTAGCTGCTTTACCTTACAAGATGAATCGCACCGAGTGAATGCCTGAGTCCAACCAGCAGTTATCTAGCTCACTGACTTTCACACTGCAGGCAGATGAGTGAGTGAGTCGTGAAATCACCTGAAAACACACGGCTAGCGCTAAAACACAAAATACTCTTTTTGAATACAAACGGAATAGGGGGTACCTGGGTGGCTCAGTCAGGTGAGCAGCCCAAGTCTCGATTTTGCCTCAAGTGATGATCTCACAGATTGTGACATCGAGCCCTGTGTCTGGCTCTGTGCTGATAGTGTAGAACCTGCTTGGGATTCTCTCTCTCTCTCTCTCTCTCTCTCTCTCTGCTCCACCCTCCCCCCCAAATAAATAATAAACTTAAAAAAAACAGAACAGAAAGAATCAGAGTGTATGGTAAGTTTGTTTTAGAAGGTACTTATGTCTATACGGTATGTGTGCACTGAGTTGTGACATAAAATGCAGTTCACAGCCCAAGAACAGTGTAGTCAGAGACGTGCCCAACTGGAAAGGAACCATCTTCTTTCTGGTTCTAGTGGTACTAGTGATACAACCGTCCGGCAAGATATCTTCCTTTTCTCCTTCTCCATCTCATTATTATAAAAGGAAGAGATAAATGATTATCTAAGGTCTCTCCCAGTTCAAATTCTATTGGGTCTGGATAAAGGGAATGGAGAGCGGGGCCTCGAAAACCAGAAGGAGGAAGAAGGAAGTTTTCCCCCTACTTTACGGGAGGGACTCATGTATTCTACCTTCCATCATGCTTGAAGACTAGCCCCTTCACCCCACGACTTTTGGCCCTCCCTATCCCTTCTCCAGAGCCTCTGAGAAGGTCTGTGGCCAGGCCTGATGCCCACCGCCAGCGGGAACGGGTCTGAACATTTCCACCCCCGTCCCCCCACGATCTTTCTTTAAAGGTCTAGTGAGCAGGTGCTCTGTGCCAGTCCCATTCTAACTCGGGTTTGGCTGGGCAGCTAACTTTGCTGGATCCAGGCAAAGCATTAGGCCAAATATGTATTCTTTCTGCCTTTGGTGATTTCCTGGCTGTAAAACGAGGGGATTGAAATAGATGAGTTTGAAAATCTAGTTCTAAAATTCTACTTTAACGACTGCCAGACTAATATTTACCTTGAGCTTCCTTCTTTACCTTCCTTGGCTGCTGTTCTATGAGAATAAATCTGTTTTGGAAGAAAACATGATCACAGTTACCCATCACAATAACCACTCCCTCCACATCTTTATTCATTCCTTTGCATTTTAGGTCTTATCTACCCAGTGAGATGATAACTTTTCCTAGGACAGGAATTTGTTGAATAGTCCTTTGACTCTTCAATAACACCTAACTCGCGTGCAGCTGGTAATACATTTTACTGACTGCCTCAGATAACATTCAACAGGTAATTCCTAATAAAAATTCTTGGGAGGAGGAAAAGAAAAGTGTCTACCAGAAACCTAAACAGCAGCACTGTTTTAAAATCAAGGACAAGAGTAGGATGTCTGTTATCACTGCTGCTATTCATTGGTGTTGAGGAGGTCCTAACTGATGCACTGGGGAAAAATGGAGTCGTGGAAAGGAAGAACTAAGACATATTTGCATATGAAATTACAGACAAACTAAAAGGCCCAAGAGAATCAACTAAAATTTTGTTGGAAGAAACATGAGAATTCAGCAAGATGGCTAGATATATATAAAATCAAGAGATCAACATGTAAACCTCAATGACTTTCCTATGTTCCATAAATAATTAATCAAAAGACGGAAGAATTATCCCATTTACAATTATCAATAAAAAGGCATAAAGTACCTAGGAATAAACTTAGCAAAGAATGGGTAAGACCTATGAGATGAAAACACTAAAGCTCTTCTGAAGGACATTAAGAAGAAACGAATACGTGATGTGAGACACTATTTTCCGAGAATAGTGTAAAGATGTCAGTTCCCTTCAAATTAACCTACAAATTCGGGGCAATCCCATTCAAATCCCAAGACAGTTTTTCAAACAAAAACTGGCCAGCTGACATTTGGTAGAGAAAATGTGCAAGCATAGCTACAAAATGGATGAAGAAGAAGATCACAGAGCAGACGTTAAAATACGTTCTTACAGAGCAACTGCAGTTAAGTATGTAGCGTGATACTGATACAGGAAAAGAAAACCAGGTTGATA
>NW_026526743.1:0-12500 GCF_024362965.1 Panthera pardus
GCAGATAGTATCATTTTGCTTCTCTTTTCACCTCTGGGTCTTCCTTGACTCTTTCAATCTCTATCTATAATACTTTTTTCCTCTCTCTCTCTGTTATGTCTATTCCTATCTTGCCAATACTCTTCCTGTCACCTTCTCTCCATTTACTTTGCTCTACTACATTGGCCTTCCTCCTGATCCTAAAACCTGCCAAGCTCTTTCCTGATTCAGGATCTTGACACTTGCTTATCCCTCTGCCTGAATGTTTTGCCCTCCAATCTCCTTATGAATCATTCTTTCACTTCATTCAGTTCTTTGCTCAAATATAGCATCTTTCTTGACCATCTCTTCAAAAATGGTCCCCTCCTGCTCCATAAAGAATACGGTATCCTATTTAATTTCTATGTCTTCATGGCACTTAGGACTATCTAAATAATCCTGTTTTCTTATTTGTCTAATTGTTTAGGACAGGGATCTTGCCATCCTCAGTTTCAGAACAGTGTCTGGCAATAGGAGGTGCTTAATGGATATTTGTGAAGGAATGCTCTTATTCAATGGTACTGATTGGTTCTCCTTATACTCTACCCTCTTACCCTGTGCCACACCATCTTGGAGATGGGAAGGACGTCATTTCTTCATTCCCCTGTCCCTCCCCCTGCCCCATTAGTTGAGTTGCTGTCTGTGGTTCTGAGACCCAATCTTCTGGATCTGTCCTTGGTGCTGATTAGGGCTCTCCCTTCCATTAAGCGGAAGAGGTCAGGGGAATCTTGGGAAAGGAGTGATGTGTGTGTGTGGTGGATCTAGGCACCGGGACATCTGGATCACTGAGAGAAGGCAGACATCTGAGTTCCCAAAGGAGGGAGTGCCTGGGTCACTGCGAGTTCACTAGGTATTTGTCCTAACTGTTTATCTGCTTATCTATTCATGTATACATACATTCATATATATACTTTTTATTTTAGAAAACTTCAAACATACAGAAGCGAAAAGAAGGGTATAGTAAACTGCAGTGTACCCACTTAACTACCGGCTCATGGCTAATTGCATTTCACCTTTGCCTCCGCCCACTTCCTCACTTCCTCTATTATTTTAATGCAAATCCCAGACATGATATCATTTAATTATATGTCGTATTTTCAATTTTGTTTCTTTTCATTCAGGTATGGTTTACATGTCGTAAGGTTTGCAAATCTTAAGTGTACAGATTGATGCAACTCTACCTGTGTATAGACGCGTGTGACCACCACCTTGATCAAGCCATAGGGCACCTCCATTGCCACACTGGGTTCTTGGGTACTCTGTCCCAACTGATACACCAGGGATAGCCCCTATTCTGACCTCCACCACCAAAGATCGAAAAGCCACAATGTGGAAGTCCAAAGACCTGGGCTCTAGCTTTAACTTTGCTGTTGGCATTAATTTTTTTTTTTGGTATGAAAATACCATATGTGCAGAAAGTACATAACATTCAGAGGTATATTTTGGACAAATAATTATATTGTGAACCCCCATGAAATCACCATGGACTCTCAGGGAGAATATTGCTACTCCCCAGAATCTTTCTGTGCATTCCTTTATGACACATTCTCTTCCCAGCTTCCAGAGGAAATCACCCTCCCCACTTACAAGGAACTTTGCTCCTCCTAACCCACAGCCCTCACGCACTGTGCTTTCTTAGTCTCTCCTTCTCCCTCCAGCCCTTCAACACTAAGTGGACCCTGGCCCTAGAGACCAAGAACGAGAGACCAGCCTCCCTCCTCATCTCCCATCCCTCCTGGTCTGCCCCCTGCATGGTCACAGGGAGAGCTCCCCATCATCTGGCTTCCACCATGCCATTCCCCCGATCTGTGCCCTTCCACGGATCCCCACTGGTTGTAGGGAAAAGTTCAGAAACGTTATCCTCACCTGCTATTTTAGGCCCTCCAGGGACCCTGCCACCCTCTTCATCCTCACCTCCCTTCCTCACACTGTATACACGGACCAAGCCTTTATGAATACTGTCCTTACCCGGAATGCCTTTCCTCCTGCTCCTTTGCCAATCCCTACTAGTTATTTAGATGTCTTCTAGGAGACTAATTCCTATCAGCCTTCCCTGGTCTTCCCCTTTGGAGCTCCCTTACACCCTCACACCTCATGCTTTACCAGTCGTGAGCCTCCAGGTTTTTCACTGTCTCCTTCCAGACCAGGAGGGCAGGGTTGGGTCTGACTCATTGCTGGGTCCCTGGCATCACCCAGCACGGCATAGATTATAAATGTTTGCTGACTCTCCCTCCCTGCAGCTGCCTCTGTGTCTTACTTGCTCCTGCGTTTGTCCTGCTGTCTTCTTGCAATTTAACAAATATTTCCTGAGGGCTTGGCATGGGCTGGTCTCTGCCTGGAATGTTCCCTACTCTGTCCATACGATGACCTTCTACTCACCTTCAGGACCCAGCACACCTTCTGTCCTTTATAAAGCCGCTCTGATGCTCCATAGCTTCAACCCTCAATCAGAGGTTTCTTCTTTATCTGCTAGCCCTTCCAGCCCAACCATTCCCCTATATACTGCCCTGATCTGTCTGGGATTATAGTCACCTGGGCTCTAGCCTGTGTCCCCCATCAGACCAAGAACTTCTCAAGTGTAGGATTTACCAGGATCACCCAGCACAGAAGAGCGAATTACAAATGTTTGTGGACCCTTTCCTGAGATTACTTCTCCTTCTGTGTCCTCTATCTTTGCGCTGGCTAATCCCTCTGCCTGGAATGCTGTTCCTTTCTCTGTCCATATGGCATGCTTTAAGACCTGTCACCAGGTTCTCCTTCCTCTGGCACCCTCTCCAACTCTGTCTTCTTTTGTATGTGCATGTCCCTCCATCATAACTTGTGGCTGTCTGAGTGTGGGTCTGCCTCCCTTGCATCAGACTAAGAGCTCCTCTGGGCCAGGGAGTCACCTCTGTAGCCCCAGTGCCCAGAGCATGGCCAGGAACAGAGGATCGCAATGAATGATGGATACCAGGGTGTATAAATCTAAGTTTGGTAAATTGAATGCTGTTCCCTTACCATCTTTCAGCTTCATTTCCAAGATCTGTGTCTGAAGCAGTAGTCTGCGTGTAAATGGACACTTAGAGGATTAAGGGCTCTCCTTTCTTCTCCCACCTTACATAAATCCCCTCTCAGGGCTGCAGAATGTCTTCTCCTCCATGGAGTGTTCCACACAGTGTTCCTTCTGACCAGGGGCCTCTCTATACAGTGAATGAAGTGGGGGCAGAGGGCTCATGCTCATGGATTTCATTGGTCTTACCTCATACCCCTTCACCTAAAAGAAGCTCACCTGATAAAACAATGGGAGGACTGAGTTACTGTTGCCCACTGAGAGTCAACACCCTGAAAGGATGGGGCTCTGTCTTACAGGGTGTAGCATAAGCTTTGAGGTGATGACCATTATACAGTGCTGTCTCCCCCACAGCCTGAATACATGGGTCTGGGTATCAGGGGGTGGCAGGGAGTCCTCTCACCTACAACCCTCTTGCAGAATTTTTGCTTCCTGGTCCCACGACCTTGAGCTTTGCTTGTTTGGAGGTCTTGGTTCCCAAGGAAAGAATGCTTCCACTAGAGGGCACAGCAGTGTTTCCAGTGAATTGAAGGTGAGCCTGCCACCTGGGCATTTGGGGCTCCTCATGCCACTGAGCCAACAGGCATGTCTGGAACCGAAGACATTCCCTGGAGCACTTCTCAGAGGCTCCATGTCCCATGGTAAAACAAACAAACAAACAAAACAAAAAACCAGACCACTAAGGATTTAGACCTTTTAGGAATGAGTGTTTGGGTCACCCCACTTGTTAAAGGACACTCTCTAGCTGAGGGCAAAGGAAACCTGGAATGAGTAATGGAAGGAGGAAATCATACATTTCATATCAACTATGGCTTTGTGACCAATTACAGAAATGTGAACTATAATAAGTATGCATATTTTCTTCTTCACTTGTTTTCCTCCTCCTCTTTTTTCTTCCTTTTTATCTTTTCATCTACCTATCAATCCTGCTTTTAATCTTGCCTCTTATTTCCCTTCATTATTTTATATCCATAGTGGTGGTAGTCCCGATGTTCATAAATGAACATTTTGTCGATAGCACCCACCCTACCTCTCCACTGCCTTTTCCTTGTCATCAAGACCAAATATTTCTCATGCACTGCAGTTAGGAAATTGCAATGGCTAGTTGTTGGGTGGGTAATAAAAAAGGGTTAATGACCACAGATCAAGATGAGAAAGAGACATGTGTGAAGAGATAGGCAAAACGAATGACGCACAAGTTTAAGTCTGTTTAGGTCAGAACGCAGATAGTAATGATACTAAGCATCATTTGGATAATTCACAACCAGTCAACACAATAGAGACCATGTTTCCTGGATCTATTCACTCAGTCACTCCTTTACATTTAACACATTACCTAACATGCAAGGGGTTCATGTCTTGAGATGGTTAACTGAAGTCTTCTTTATCCCTTTGCTCATTGGTTGTAACCAAATAAATAACTTTAAGACAGGGGTATGTGTTAGTTTTCTCCACTCCACCCATTTTGTCATTTCTGCACCAAGAAAGTGCTTTTTAAAAAATTTTAGGGGCACCTGGTTGGCTCAGTCAGTTGAGTGTCGACTTTTGTTTCTGCTGAGGTCTTGATCTCAGAGCTGTGGGATTGAGCCCCGCATCAGGCCCTGCACTGAGTGTGGAGCCTGCTTGGAAGTGTCTCTCTCTCTTTCTCTCTTTCTCTCCCTTTGCCCCTCTCCCTCACTCGCTCTCTCTCTCTCTCTCTTTCTCTCCCTAAAATAAAAAAAAATTAAAAACTATTATAAAAATTTTAAACATTTTATGGAAAATAATATACATATAGAAAGAACACAAATCATCAGCAAATAGCTGAGTGAATTCTTGGATCAAGAAACACAAGGACCAGACCCCAGAAATCCTCTTGTCCTCTCTTTCAGCCACTGAGAATCTTGACTTCTAATTGTATACCTTAGTGTTGCCCAGTTTGGAACTTGTTATAAATGGAATCGTACAGAATGGTCTCTTGTGTGTCTTATCCTTTTGCTTGACATCATTTGCGAGACTCATCCATGGTGTTGCATGTAGGAGCAGACTGTTCATTCTCATTGCTGTATAGCACTCCACTATGTGATGAGGGACAATTTATCTGCTGTTTATAGTTATTTTGGTTGTTTCTAGTTTGTGGTTATTATGAACTCTTCAGCTAGGAACATTCTAGGACATGTCTTTTGGAGGAAATATATTAACTAATGTCCGTTGGGGAAATATACCCAGGTATACTCACGTGTTCTGTGTCCCAAGGAAGGGCTCTGTGCAAACAGAAATGCTTTTAGTTTAAGCAGAATCTAACTCAACATGTCCAATCATCCTACTGTTGATTCTCACTCCCATCCATCTGTCCCTCTCTTTGGTAAATGGCACCACCATTTCCCCTATTCTTCAGGTCAAAACCTTGGAATCATCTTGAGTCTTTTTTTTCCCCCTTCATACTCGTCAGCCAATGTATCAAGTCTTGTCAGCTCTACCAACAAAACCCGTCTCTCATCTAATCCCTTACACTACCTCTGTGGCTATCCCAATCATTACTCGCCTGGACTGGTGCAGTAGCCGCCTCACAAGCCCTGTTTCCATTCTTGCCACAGGGATCTTTTTTAAATGGAAAGCATGTACACAAGAGGACATGCTCTTTGACTCCATTTATATGACGTTCAATATTAGGCAAAATTGATGTATGCTAGAAGTCAGAGTAATGGCTACCTCCAGGGTAGGAAGTGTCTGTGAAGGGCTATGTGGGAGGATTTGTGGACAGGGACTGGAAGTGTTCTGTATCTTGATCTAGTGGAGGTCACTCAGGGGTATACATATGGAAAAATGGCTTTATGCATTTTACTTTATGTATTTCATGTTTCAATGAAATTGAATTATACATGCTTAAAATTATATATGCATATTATAATACATAACATTATGTACACATTATGCAAGATATAATAATATACTATACATATAATATTATATAATATATATTTATGTAAAACATGGAAGCCCCCTGATGTAAATTCTCCAAAGGATTCTGTGTCACTATGGAATCAGCCAGAAAAACAGAACCAGCCGGAGATATGTATTAAGAGATTTATGGCAAGGAATTGGCTCATGTGATTGTGCACGCTGGCCAGGCGAGTTCAAAATCCATAAAGTAGGCTGTCAGGAGACGTAGGCTGGAACTCTTGGGCATGGGCTGAAGATGCTGTCTACTGGCAGATTTCTTTTTCAGGCAAGCCTCAGCTGTGCTTTCAAGGAGTTTTCAGCTGGCTGAATCAAGCCCACCCAGATGATCTTGCATAATCTCCCTTACTCACGGTCCACTGACCATGGACTATAATCACATCTACAAAACACCTTTGCAATGACACTGAGACTAGTGTTTGAATGAATAATGGAGACTGCAGCCTAGCCAAGTGGACACATCAGGCTGACCATCCCATCTTCGAACCACATTTGCAATAAAACCCAAAGTCTACTTCCTGCACTAGAAAGGTCAGTTTCTTGAAGGTAGGGACACTTTAAAAAAAAATTTTTTTTTCATTTTTGAGAGAGAGAGAATGAATGGGGGAGGAGCAGAGAGAGAGGGGGGACAGAAGATCTGAAGCAGGCTCCCGGCTCTGAGTTGTCTGCACAGAGCCCAACGCAGGGCTCAGTCTCACAAACCGGGCGATCGTGACATGAGCCAAGATCAGACGCTCCACTGACTGAGCCACCCAGGTGCCTTAAGCAGGGACTTTCTTGCCTGTTTCATTCATTGTCGTATGCTCAGAAATTTGAACAGCGTCTGGCACATGGCAGGTGCTCAATAAATATGATGAATGAATGGATATTGACATCCAGCTTCCCCTTTTATGTCAGGATATGTAGATGTCTAGAACCCTTCTCCCCTGGACCTCTTCAGAAGGTAGAGGCATCTCTGAGATGCTTTCCTCTTCATAAGGCTGCCTGTTAAGGAAGTTAGAAGAGGTGGGGATCCATCCTCGCTCTGCCACTTACTCTGAGAATCACTATCTCTCACCATGCCTTGGGCAACTTGTCTGCCAAATGGGGATGCAACTCCCTTTCTTGTGTGCCTCTTGGGGTCATTGGGAGGATTGGGTGGAAAGGTTGTGGAAAGACATTGTAAAGCACGTGCACAAGAGGACATGCTGTAGGATTCCGTATGTGTGAAGTTCACGTGTTCACATAAGTTTCCTGCACACCCCGTGGTCCTTCCTACCTCTAGATCTGTGTCCAAGCTGTCTTCTCTGCCTAAAATGCCCTTCCTCCTGCTTCTCTTGGCCAAGACCTCTTTATTCCTTTAGGGGTTTGCTTAAGATTCACTTCTTCCAGGAAGTCTTCCCCAATCTCCACAGCTTGGAGAATTCTTCCTGGTTCAGCTTTGCCTTGAGTGTTTTTTCTGTTAAATTCATCAACACCTGTGTGTTTGGGAGGTAGAATGGCCTCATGGTTGATGGGGCTGGGAGTCACGCTCCGGGCTCTCCATTCATGAGACACACAAGCTTGAGTAGGTCCCCTCACCCCTCATTTGCTCATGGGGATTGTGACAATGGCCCATTCACGTTGAGCGGCTGTCATGTCCCAATTATTCCATGGGCATCCCCTTAGATTTTGACCACAACCACTGCAAAGTAGATCTTGTCATTATTGGAGGTTTTATTTTCACCTCTGCCTTATAGGTGAGAAAGGTGCAGAGAGGTCAAGTAACTAGCCCAAGGTCACCCACAGGCTAAAGGGTAGAGCTGGGACTCAAACCCATGCAGGCTGGCTCCAGAGTTTGGGCTCCTAGCTTCTAGGATATGCTGCCTCTTGAACCTCTCACGGCGATACTAACAAAGACATTGTCGTAGCTCCAAGCTGGCTCTGGAGGGACAGGACAGGAAACCAGGTGGTGGGGTGCTGGAGCCTGACTGGTGCTCAGTAATAGCTATTATTAGGATTGCTCTTCATGTGGACCAGGATGTGGCTGTTTCTCCCCACCATGAGATGATGGGGACCTTTCCCAATTTCTCCCAGGCCTGATAATCAGATCAGGCCTGCAGGGTAGGGGTAGGGAAGGGACGGAGAGAGACAGACAGACAGACAGACAGACAAGAGGGCAACTGTTGTTTGACATCATTTCCCAGTGAGCCACATTACAGAGGCTGAAGTTGTGTGAAGTTGGGAGTAGTGGGTCCGTGCCTGCCCCCAGAATCCTGCTCATGAAGAGGCTGGAGGGGCTTCTAGGAGGAGGGCAGGAGGGGGCCTCCAAGAGTGCCAGCCAGCAGGGGGACCATGAGGAGCAGGGCCATGCTGTGGGGCGCCTGGGAAGGGGTGGCAGCAGCCGAGGTGGTGGTGAAGGACTGGGTCACGGAGTCCCTGTTGCAGAGTTGCCCCTCACAGCAGGAGCCCTGAAGGTCAATGTTTGTCCAGGGACTGGAGGTGCCCTTGATGGTGCAGGACGGCCGGTGGCAGGTCCTGATGTATACTGGGACTGAGAAATTGCCTGGACGGGGGTAGTGAGGAGGGGTGAGAACTGAGGGAGGCAGCTGCACCTGAACTCACCTCAGAGGCCAGGGCCACAAACGGGTCCTCAGACTTCCCATCTCTCCTCAGACTTGGACCCTGCCTCCTCCCTCAGACCAGGGGCATGGCTTCTTCCTACAGACTGGGCCATGCCTTCTCCTTCCAGACCAAGGCTCTGCCTCCTCCCTCAGACCAGACCCATGCCTCTTTCCTTAGACCAGGTCCATGTCTCCCTGTCAGGCCTGTCTGGTGCCTCTACCCTCAGGCCTGCCCTGCCTCCACACCCTTTGCCCGGGCTCTGCCCCCACTCCCAGCCCCTCACCGACGGTCATTTGGCCATTGCCCTGGAAGCAGACGCTTTGGTCCTGATGACACTGGACCCGTCGGGACTTCTCCGGGGTGCAGTCCTCCGGGTGGATCCCCAGGCAGGCGTAGCACTCCATGCCGCTGAGAGTCGGCGGGTTGGGCGCTGGCAAGAGAGCGTAGACGCACACTCAGGGAATGGTTTCGAGATACGGTCGTGCGGGTTGCGCACTGCATGGTGGCTTTAGCCTAGTCCGACGTGAAGGCCTGAATCCTAGCAAGAGGGGGGGCGGGGCTAGTGGGGACCACGCCCCTCCCTGCCCGGGCCGGGGCCCCTCCCAGCCGCCCCCAGCCCCGCCCTCCGGCTCACCCGGGCTCAGATTGGGGATGGTGTCGTGGGTCATGAGGTCGGCGTTGCACAAGTCGGTCGTGCAGCCGCGCACCACCGAGTAGTCGGGCGGCAGCGCGCGGTCGTCGGACAGCATCTGGCCCGTAGGCGGGCCTGTCCAGCAGCCCTTCTGTACCACGGTCACCGTGGCGCGGTACCCTGGGGGCGGGAGGGGACCGGGGCGTGGAGCGCTGCCTTGTCCCTGCCTTCTTCCTCCTCCCCCACCTCTCCGGGCTCGACCTCTCCCTCTCGCCTCCAATCTCTCCCTCCTCCTCCGCTCTTCTCTCGCACTCACCTCGCCTCTCCCTTTCCTTCCTCTCCCTTCAAACTCCTATTTCCCCCACACCTCCTCCCTTCCGCAACCCTTTCTGCCCCTCTCCCCACCCTCCTCGCTCGTGCTGTCTCCTCCTACCCCACTCATGCCCCTCATCCCCAGTTTTTCTCCCACCCCTCCCTCCTCCTCCCTGCCTCCACCTCCGCTCTCTGTCCATAGCCGTCCCCACGTCTTCTCCCCAGTCCCTCCAACCCCTTGGCTCTCGCCCTCTGCCCCCCTCCATCCCTAATCTCTGATCTCGGTCTCTGCCCCACCCCTTTCCCTTCTGCGCGCGCTTCTCCTTTTTCTGCCATTTCTCCATCCCTCACCAGTGTCCAGGGACAAGACTGCCTCAGAGCACCCGTGGGGACAGGAGATGTTGCGGAATTTCACGGCACTGAGGTCAAAGGGCCCGAAGTAGATGTGTTGAAAGCTGTAGCATTGCTGGGCTTGGGACTCTGCCGAGAGAAGCAGGGTGGAGGGGGTGAGAGGAGCAGGCTGGGTTTGGGGCTGTTCCAGAAACTCCCCCCTGCGAGTGACAATCTCACCAGCCAGGCTGCTCTGCTCTGAGGGGAACCAGGCCTCCTTGCGGTGAGAGAATCGGGGTCTGCCACTGTGGTTGGTCATGACTGTGTCTACCTCCGGGCACAGTACTGGCCTCTGTGCATCTGCCAGGCCTGGTTCCCTCCCCCAGGTGTTCCGGATCTCCACCCTCCTCCAGGAAGCCCTCTAAGATTTAAATAAAGGAGGAAATGATTCACTCCTGCTCTGCCTGTCCCTCTCCCAGCTAAACTCAGGATGTCCTAGCACTAAAAGGCCATGGATAGAAAATAGACTTCAGCATAGGCAATGGGACTTGCCATCTTGTACTACAAATATACACACACAGCCAGCCCCGGGGGATACACTCACAAAACTAAAACACTGACATAAACACAACATAACGAAATGGGTGCAGGCTCATGCACGTCTCACAAACAGACCCAGAATCTCCTGAGCGTCCGTGCAGAGTTCTACGTTCCCACGTAAGACAAGTACTGCCCAGACCCTCCAATGGAAACTTCCCCAACCAAGACACGTGACAGAAAATGTACGATGTGGAGCCAAGAACAACACGCAGAGAGCCCCAGGGACAGAGGAAGTCATACCCAGAGGGAGAGACAAGTGACGGCCTCAAGCGTCATAGACACAAATAAAACGAGAGACCACAATTACGCGAAGTTAGAGATCCAAAAAAGAGGGCCATGAGAACATACAGTTTGAAGCCATAAACAGGTACGAGACACAGGAGAGACATAGGCGTAGATACACAGAGAGACGGGCGCGAGTGAAGATACCCGAGCACATATGCGCACAGACACAAATGCGGGCCTGCCAATCTCAGGGACGCACAAACACAGGGTGGCAGAGACGTGCAAAATTATGCACGCCCCTCCTTTGCAAAGAAAGTGAAACTCAGGAAACAGACCCATAGAGCATTTGCTCAAGCACTTGCTCACAGGTGAGATCTGGTACAGACACACACACACACACATATGCCCGGAGACCCACTGGCCACGCCCACATGGGCACACACAGAAACGGCACTCTGTTCTGTGGATGAGCAGACACACACAGTGGCCGGGGTGCAGGCTTAGCCTCCTTCCCCGGCTCAGCTCCCGTCTTAGGAGCCACTTCACTCCTGATGGGAGTATGTCCCTGTCCTTACTCAAACTGGGGGAAGGGGTTGCCTGAGGATGAGGCCAAAGTTCTCTGCCAGGTCTAGAAAGAGCCCCCAGGGGTCCCCAGAAGTACCCTTGAATGGGGACATGGGCAGAGAGGATGGGAGGCTGCAGCAGTGGAGACAGAGAGAGACGCCAGAGAAAATGGCTGATGGGAGGGAGAACAGAGGAGAGGAAGACACAGGAGGAGGACGCAGTCTCCAGGCCGCATCTCCCTCAGACCCAGGAGTCCAGACCCCCAGCCCCTTCCCTTTCAGACCCAGGGATCCAGTCCCCCCAGCGCAACCCCCCTCAGACCCAGGAGTCCAGGCCCCCAGCCCCTTCTCCCTCAGACCCAGAAGTCCAGGCCCCTAGACCCTCCTCCCTCAGACCCAGGTGTCCTGCCCCCAGCCCCCCACACCTTCCTAACACTGGGCTCAGAAGTCTGGGTACCTGTCAGGCAGAACACAGCCCCAAAGAGGAAGAGCACGATGGTTCTGGGGACACCCATTGCCAGCTTGCAGAGTCGAGCTGAACAGAGACACCGAGGACAGCTCCTCCTGCTCTGATTTCTGTCTGGCTGGTTCTCCCTGCTTAGCCCCAGGCATCCCGGCTCTTCAACTCCTGTTCAACTCCTGCTCGTGCTTGGGATTCCTCCACCCCCGCCCTTCCTGGCTTGGGCTGGTCTCCACCTAGGTAATCATGACTAGGCCATCATAAGTCCTTGGTGCTGAGGAAGGAGAGGGATTGGGGTCTGGATTCCTGGGTCTGAGGGAAGAGGGAGCCAGGGGCCTATAACCCTTATTTTGGGGGATTTGTGATTTGCAGGCTCTTTTTCTACCCTGTTCCCCACATTGTGTTCTAATCTGAGGTTGGCACAGATGGTCTCTTGATTTCTCTTCTCTTTCTCTACCAGAACACACGTTACCTGTAAACTCACACACACACACACACACACACACACACACACACACACACACAATCTCCAATGCTGGGGCCCATGTCTCCAGATGCAGAGACACAAACATCACCTCCTCCTAGAAGCCTCTTCTGACCCTGAGCTTCCCCACTCATCCACTCACCCTCAGTCTCAGGCACCTCCTTGTCTCCCAGCCATCATCATCCTGGGTTGGACTGCTGTCGCCTCCCCTATCAGGCTGAGAACTCCTCAGAAGCCTCAGGGATGTTTGCATTGTTGTATGAATGAATGAATCAATCAATGAATGTACAAACAGAGAGGCAGAC